>NC_092672.1:25116436-25419466 GCF_964355755.1 Antedon mediterranea
CACGACACTCATTCAGCTCTACTGCAAAGGTTTATATTATACAGATATTGCCTGCTTAGAGGTGAAATATAACAATTGACATCACAGAGGGAATGATATTTTTCTCGAGGAACTAAATATTACATCTGTAAAATATGTAGCAAAGTGTAAGTAGACTTGGCTGGGTCGGTTAGCCTAAGTAATAAGACTGCCTAGTTCACCTTACCTTGCCTAAGTAATAAGACTGCCTAGTTCACCTTACCTTGCCTAAGTAATAAGACTGCCTAGTTCACCTTACCTTGCCTAAGTAATAAGACTGCCTAGTTCACCTTATAAGTAATAAGACTGCCTAGTTCACCTTACCTTGCCTAGGTAATAAGACTGCCTAGTTCACCTTACCTTGCCTAGGTAATAAGACTGCCTAGTTCACCTTAGCTTGGCGAAAACTGACCGTATAAAGTCAAATAATTACTAATGATTCCTTTGCCATAAAATATTTACTTAAACTAATTAAAATTTAATTTATTCTACTGCAAATATAAAATAATTAAATTATTATTAAACTACTTTTAAGTACCTGTCCCTCTCTTAGGAATATCTTTGTTTTTCCAAACAAAAAGCTTTTCAATTTATTTTCTTTGTCTGCTTCAGCTAAAACCAGATTCGTAATAACAGCACATTTACTTTTTGTATCCAAATCTTTTACATCTTCTGAGTTTGACCTTATTAATAATTCATACCTCTTAAGAAAATCACTGTACAACATTCTATAAGAAAATTGTCATTATCGTTCAGAATCAAGTATAACAAACAACACACTGGCAAGTATGTTAGTAGGTGTTCAACAGGTACAGTATGCACAGGGATATATATAGTATATATTATAAACAACACACTAGCAAGTATGTTAGTAGGTGTTCAACATGTACAGTATGCACAGGGATATATATAGTATATATTATAAACAACACACTGGCAAGTATGTTAGTAGGTGTTCAACATGTACAGTATGCACAGGGATATATATAGTATATATTATAAACAACACACTGGCAAGTATGTTAGTAGGTGTTCAACATGTACAGTATGCACAGGGATATATATAGTATATATTATAAACATCACACTGGCAAGTATGTTAGTAGGTGTTCAACATGTACAGTATACACAGGGATATATATAGTATATATTATAAACAACACACTGGCAAGTATGTTAGTAGGTGTTCAACATATACAGTATGCACAGGGATATATATAGTATATATTATAAACAACACACTGGCAAGTATGTTAGTAGGTGTTCAACATGTACAGTATGTACAGGGATATATATAGTATATATTATAAACATCACAGGCACAGAATAAATTCTATACCGCCCGGTGATATACTGAAATTCAATTAATTAATTTGAAACGATGAAGATGAGGAAATCTGTGAGAATGAGAAAAAGTCGCCTCCACCAAGATACAAACCCGGAACCTTCTGCTTGATGTCCTAACCATTAGACCACTGGGCTTTCATGGTATTGTTCAAACTCGATTGGATCGTCGTGGTAAGGCGGTATAGCACTAGTCCCTCAGTTGTACGCACACGCATCAGAGATCAAATTGATACGCCCTCATCTTTCAGTATATATATACATATATATATATATGTATTGTAAGTCCTATGAGCAAGCTGTTTAATTGGGATTGTAATAGTAAAAAATACAGTAAAATACAAATTACAACAAATAAGAAGGTTGTAACATGTTTAGTGCAACCTATAAAACAATACAACACAACCATTTTAGTTTTTGCTTAATTATTCAATATCGAAAACAAACAGGTGTAAGCTGACCTGGTAGGGAAGCCTGTTGCACTGATATCAATTGTTTCAAGTTAACTTAACTAAACAAGGGTATCCACCAGTCATAGATGGGTACATTGTTAGTATAAAAAGAACACAAAACAATAGCTGTAAGCTGACCTGGTAGGGAAGCCTGTTGCACTGATCTCAATTGTTTCAAGAACACCGCAAGCACGTAATTGATTTATAACATGAACATTATCAAAGCTGTCTGGTTGACACTCAAGACTTGGTTTGATACAGCGGATGTAGTGAGGTGTTGTTTCATGTAAAGTAGCCATAAGACTGTCCAATGAATTCTAAGATATAAGATACAATTGTTAGATTGTTACCCCGAAGATTACATGTAAAAACTGAATGGTATCAACCAAAATAAGTATAAGTAAATACAAAATGGATTGAGGAAATATGTCTGATAATCTAATAAAATATCTTGCATATATTTATTATTATAAGTTACATTTTCAACAGAAGTTAAAAAAAAATTGGGAAGAAATAATTTGAGTGATCCTGCAGATGTTTATTTGATTTATTTCAGCGTCATAAAAAACAATTTACAGATAAAATACAATTAATATAATATACAGGAAACAAAATATGAAACATCAACAATATACAAAAACAGGGATGCCGAGGATAAACCATAAAGGTCCTTGTTTCCATGTTTCTCCTTTTTTCAATAAAAAGCGAAAACAACAACAAAGCAAAAAAACCTATCTAAATTCTAAAGCAAGAGCTCAGTCTTGAAGCTATTTTTTCATACTAAATTCATCAAGAGTCTAAATTAAGTTTTGAATGAGTTTCAACTTTCAGGATTCTGTACCTTAAATTTTGATACCACTGTAGAAGTAGTCTTTTTGCCTTTTGTTTTACTTGGACTCTGAAAAAAATTCATAAAATTAACCTATTTTAGGTTAAACAGAACTACACTGTATTAACATAACTGATGCAAAGGCATTATAAATATCACACATTTATTCTTTGTTTAAAAGTTTCATGATGTAACATTGATGAAGACAGAACTTTAAAAGCAATGGTATAGTGTTAGTACAGTGTTACTACAGTGTTAGTACGGTGTTACTACAGTGTTAGTACGGTGTTACTACAGTGTTAGTATGTTGTTACTACATTGTTAGTATGGTGTTACTACATTGTTAGTATGGTGTTACTACATTGTTAGTATGGTGTTACTACATTGTTAGTATGGTGTTACTACATTGTTAGTATGGTGTTACTACATTGTTAGTATGGTGTTACTACAGTGTTAGTATGGTGTTACTACAGTGTTAGTATGGTGTTACTACATTGTTAGTACGGTGTTACTACATTGTTAGTACGGTGTTACTACATTGTTAGTATGGTGTTACTACATTGTTAGTATGGTGTTACTACAGTGTTAGTATGGTGTTACTACATTGTTAGTATGGTGTTACTACATTGTTAGTATGGTGTTACTACAGTGTTAGTATGGTGTTACTACATTGTTAGTATGGTGTTACTACATTGTTAGTATGGTGTTACTACATTGTTAGTATGGTGTTACTACAGTGTTAGTATGGTGTTACTACAGTGTTAGTATGGTGTTACTACATTGTTAGTATGGTGTTACTACATTGTTAGTATGGTGTTACTACAGTGTTAGTTTGATGTTACTATGGTGTTACTACATTGTTAGTATGGTGTTAGTATAGTGTTACTATGGTGTTTAAAAACAAATGATAAGATCAATCACCTGTAAACTGGTAACATTAGCATCAACTAATTGTTGCACAAACTTCTTGCTGCTAATTTTAAGCAAATCTACAAGTTCTGCTGGAATACCATCCTAAAACCATCAAATGATACACAATAGATTAACTAGTAAATGAACATTCACCTGTGTACACTGCACATCAAATCTAATGAGCAAATATAATGTAATAGCAATAAGGTTTCCATTCAAAGTAAATATTATAGGGATACTCGGAAAAAAAGCCATGGTAATAGGGCAGGAGGGCAAGTTGGTAAATTGATTGTTCGTTAACTTGATGAAATTGTAATATTGGAGAGCATATGTGGTTAAATAGGTTGAAACACTCTTGTCGTTTTCTAAATTGAATTGTGTTAGTGAACCAATTCTTATTTTGATATAAAAACAGAGAAATGTAATACTGTAAGCTGAGCACGTACTCCAGACTGAAAAAAGATGGCAGCCGTAAATGTGTTCAAACATTATTTAACATAACAAATAATAATCTAATATAATACATTCACATATTCTTGTCAAAGAACAGTGAAGATTTATAAATCGCAATGGAATGAATAAATTCTAGGTAATCTAGCATTTTTGTATTTGAGGATCATATAGAATGCGTTCACGGTTATACGCTTAACACGCTGCATTGTGTATTGTTCTCACACAGATAGGCTCAACACAGGCATATAGCAGTGCGTACTGCGTAGGGCATATCTGATTGGTCGATTGAAAGCCGCTATTTTGTTGGTTTCCTCTCCATAGAGAATCACCTTTTGAACTGCGATAACAGAGCATAATAATAGATAGAGCATTACCTATAGCTACAAACAGCCATTCATACATTTTACTGTGGTATTTATTTTCAGTTATAAGATTATGAGAAATGAGTTTAAACGAAGCAGATGCACTATTCCATAATTGTAATGCTTTGAGAAACTATTTATGAACTTCTAACCCCCTTTTTTTGTGAATATACTGTAAAACTGGCATTCAGTTGTAAGTATATTACCTTATTCTTTTCAATTAGACCATCCACTTGGTACGTAACTTTCTCTGCATAGTGATGCACAACAAAAGCTGGTGATGTCACTGATATATGTGCACGAGATAAGCTTGCACTGCTGATGGTGTCAAGAAGAAACTCACAAAATGAACTTGGATCTGAATGTCTGTTTAACTTGCATTGCTATAAACAAGATAAACTTGCAATTAGAAAGTAAATGACATAATAACATGATTGTGATCTTAGATGGACAGTCTAAGCACAACAACTTGTAGTTTGCAACTGGTTGTGGTGTTACTGTACTTTTGCACCTAACTCACTGGGCATAAGGTCCCTCACCATCACTGATGTGCAGCAGGTGAATATTGGGGTTAAGCTTGAGGTGCAAAAGTACATCAGCAGCAGGTTTTCTAGTGTAAACTAGGCTCAAAAGTCCATTATTTATCTTCTTACAAACTACAGTTTATTTATTGATTTGGGCAATCAAGACAAACTATGGTTTTCAAGACAAACTATGCCTGTCGGGTAAAAACCACTTTTTTTCAAAATGTAAAATTCAAAATAGGAAGGAGTTATTATTTTACGACATACTGTACTACGATTGAGAAAGGCGAATTCTTAATACAGCACTGGGACAACTCATCTTTTTGTTGTCATACATGCAGCATGGTTTCATGGTACAGCAGTTTATCTTTCAATAATAAGTACAAACTACAGAATACAGGTTGTCTTTTTCAACCATTATTTTTCGTCTTGCGAAAAACTATGACTTAGAAACTTATTGTTTGTATTTTAATCGAAAGACAAACTACGACACCCCAATATTCAACATCAAAACATGTTTTATTGTCAGTGGAATAGCAACACTTACTTGATTCATGAGAGCAAATATACTGATGTTGCCTTCAATAACATCAAGACATGTTTTATTGTCAGTAAAGTCTTCAAATTGCCATGGAATTCCCTCAGATTGACAGTCATCCTAGAATAATACAAACATGGCTGTTTAATCAGCAGTATAATTATGTTTATAAAGGTTCATCATTATCACTGTTAGAGAAAAAAAGTGAAAGATAATTCTCATAAACTTTAATTATTATTGTTATCTTAATTATCATTTTATATTGTATTATAATTATACTAGTATTTTGATATTATTAAGTTTTTACAAGATTTGTTTGATATCAACTAAAAGAAGTGCCATATTATTTTTCTCCATTTTTTTAAATGAATAAAAGAACTGTTGTTATTATCACTCTTATATGGTGCTAATAAAACACTGTTGCACCAACTGTATATTGGCATACTCTATATATAGAAAATAAGTTTGTTGGAATACCTGTTCTGCTTTGAGGAAGTTGTGCACAAAATGTTGCTGAAGTTTCTCATTTGCATAATTTATGCATAATTGCTCCAAACTGTTAAATGAAAAACTTTCAAATCCGTAGACATCCAGTAGACCAATGTAAGACTGCCAACTCCTGGCCATGGTACTGTCATTAATGAATCCAACGAGCCAATCAAAAACTCTGAAACATTAAAACATAATTTAGTCAGTCTTCAAAGCTAGTTTTTTTTGGTAAAACCAAAGTGGGGTTGAAAACGTGTGCATGTAAACATTTTCTCCTGTTACATACTAACTACATGACAAAGAAAGAAAGAGAGATTAGGCAGAATAAAAATTAAATTAAATTGACTAAGTATTAGAGTTTGCATGTATGTATGTTTATTTTATTTTTGTGAATGTTTAAAGGTGTATGTAGGATTTGTTGTGGACAATCCGCCTCGGTGAAGACAAGCATGCATATGGGGAAGCAAATAAAAGTTATTGGATTTGTACAACATCTTCTGTGGGTTTGTTTTGAATGTATAACAGGTCAGTAAATAAGCAAATACTGCACAACAAGAATCATTTTCAAAAGAGTAAGTAGGTTTCTTTCACTACAAACAAATATAGCTTTAATGTTTGTAAAATACCTGGCATAGAGTAACTTTGCAAGACAATCTCTCCTTGTATGACATTCATCTTTTATGCAAGGTTTCATAAAGACACTCTTTCTACGCTTGTGAGATGCAGTGATTTGTCGGAATGCAAGACATCTAGTTAAGGCATCAACATCAAGACCAAGTAACTGTGCAGCAGCATTAACAGAGGTGTCAACTCCTGATGAAGCAACATCAATAGTACAACAATATGATATATTGAATAATTAGTAAATTAGAAAATCGCTCTTTGGCTGAAATATTTTATCAACATTTTTTGAAGATGGAGAAGAATATTAATAAGATTATTTAAGATTTTAAAATGATATAATTATTAACGATATTTTTTTAGATATTTTTTAACCAACCTACCATAACATTAAGGTATTCCTTATGTCCGTTTTAGTTATTTCTCATATATTATATTATGGTAGAAATAAAAACAAATAAAAAAATACTTAAAAGATATATATACTGTTAATAGAATATTTTGAATTATAAGTAAACGCCAATTTATTATAAACATAATCTATTAAAACTTTAAGGTCGCAACTACTTTAAGCTAAACTATAAATACTGTATGCAATCTTAAAGGTCGCAACTACTTTAAGCTAAACTATAAATACTGTATGCAATCTTAAAGGTCGCAACTACTTTAAGCTAAACTATAAATACTGTATGCAATCTTAAAGGTCGCAACTACTTTAAGCTAAACTATAAATACTGTATGCAATCTTAAAGGTCGCAACTACTTTAAGCTAAACTATAAATACTGTATGCAATCTTAAAGGTTGCAACTACTTTAAGCTAAACTATAAATACTGTATGCAATCTTAAAGGTTGCAACTACTTTAAGCTAAACTATAAATACTGTATGCAATCTTAAAGCTTGCAACTACTTTAAGCTGAACTATAAATACTGTATGCAATCTTTTTATTGGTATAATACAGAAAATAATTAAACAGCATAACCTTTATATCATTTACCTTGTTTTTCAGAATCAATTTCACATGGTCCAGTGACATCATCACTAATAAACTCTACATTTCCAAGATGAAGTATACCACTTAAAACCTACAAATAAACACATTTTCAAATTCAATTCAATAATTCAAAAAATAGAATTTATAACATTACTATTAGATGTATGTACTGTATAAAAAACATCAAAGTCTATTATCACTAATTTATATACTACCATATGGTTTTCATTACCATAAATTTGTAAAAGTTGTTTTGAATCAATATACTATCATAATTGTAAAAACTAGGTAAAAGTTCACTGATGTTTACTGTCCACATGTGCTGGATTAGTTCAACCAAGGCATCTAAACACATTGCTTTGGTTCAGTTAGTTCACTGATGCTTACTGTCCACATGTGCTGGATTAGTTCAACCAAGGCATCTAAACACATTGCTTTGGTTCAGTTAGTTCACTGATGTTTACTGTCCACATGTGCTGGATTAGTTCAACCAAGGCATCTAAACACATTGCTTTGGTTCAGTTAGTTCACTGATGTTTACTGTTCACATGTGCTGGATTAGTTCAACCAAGGCATCTAAACACATTGCTTTGGTTCAGTTAGTTCACTGATGTTTACTGTCCACATGTGCTGGATTAGTTCACCCAAGGCATCTAAACACATTGCTTTGGTTCAGTTAGTTCACTGATGTTTACTGTTCACATGTGCTGGATTAGTTCAACCAATGCATCTAAACACATTGCTTTGGTTCAGTTAGTTCACTGATGTTTACTGTCCACATGTGCTGGATTAGTTCAACCAAGGCATCTAAACACATTGCTTTGGTTCAGTATAGTTCACTGATGTTTACTGTCCACATGTGCTGGATTAGTTCAACCAAGGCATCTAAACACATTGCTTTGGTTCAGTTAGTTCACTGATGCTTACTGTCCACATGTGCTGGATTAGTTCAACCAAGGCATCTAAACACATTGCTTTGGTTCAGTTAGTTCACTGATGTTTACTGTCCACATGTGCTGGATTAGTTCAACCAAGGCATCTAAACACATTGCTTTGGTTCAGTTAGTTCACTGATGTTTACTGTTCACATGTGCTGGATTAGTTCAACCAAGGCATCTAAACACATTGCTTTGGTTCAGTTAGTTCACTGATGTTTACTGTCCACATGTGCTGGATTAGTTCAACCAAGGCATCTAAACACATTGCTTTGGTTCAGTTAGTTCACTGATGTTTACTGTTCACATGTGCTGGATTAGTTCAACCAATGCATCTAAACACATTGCTTTGGTTCAGTTAGTTCACTGATGTTTACTGTCCACATGTGCTGGATTAGTTCAACCAAGGCATCTAAACACATTGCTTTGGTTCAGTATAGTTCACTGATGTTTACTGTCCACATGTGCTGGATTAGTTCAACCAAGGCATCTAAACACATTGCTTTGGTTCAGTTAGTTCACTGATGTTTACTGTCCACATGTGCTGGATTAGTTCAACCAAGGCATCTAAACACATTGCTTTGGTTCAGTTAGTTCACTGATGTTTACTGTTCACATGTGCTGGATTAGTTCAACCAAGGCATCTAAACACATTGCTTTGGTTCAGTTAGTTCACTGATGTTTACTGTTCACATGTGCTGGATTAGTTCAACCAAGGCATCTAAACACATTGCTTTGGTTCAGTTAGTTCACTGATGTTTACTGTTCACATGTGCTAGATTAGTTCAACCAAGGCATCTAAACACATTGCTTTGGTTCAGTTAGTTCACTGATGTTTACTGTCCACATGTGCTGGATTAGTTCAACCAAGGCATCTAAACACATTGCTTTGGTTCAGTTAGTTCACTGATGTTTACTGTCCACATGTGCTGGATTAGTTCAACCAAGGCATCTAAACACATTGCTTTGGTTCAGTTAGTTCAGTGATGTTTACTGTCCACATGTGCTGGATTAGTTCAACCAAGGCATCTAAACACATTGCTTTGGTTCAGAATAGTTCACTGATGTTTATAATTCTTGTTGCTGTGACCTCCTGCTAAGTCCAACATTAGACATCGCTTACTAACTAATTAAGTAAAAGTGTCTTACTTTAAATAATTCTTGTTGCTGTGACCTGCTAAGTCCAACATTACACATTGCTTGCTTTGTAACTATAAAATCTTGTTTATCCTTTTGATTACATGCATCTTCTGAACGGTTTAGTGGCACATAGTTTAAGTTGTCTGAACTCAATACATTTGGTAGTAACCAGTTCCTCCTTTCCCTTTCATTTGCGCCAAACAGCATCTATGATAATTTGAAAGAAGAAATGTTAATGATATTATTAAAAAGACTAATAATGAGAATAATATAAACTAATAAAATATTTCATGCTTTGATAACATTAGTAGAGTGAGTGCTTTCTTGCCCTATATTACAAAATATTACAAAGTGACAATTTTGTTTCAAGATGTTTAATATCAGTACCAGAAAGATCCTTTTCACATTTGCCTACATTGATCTCCAGACTTATTACATGTTTTCATATTTACTCACGAACCTTGTGAAATCACGGGACAAGTATTGTCATTGTATAGTTGATGGTGCTATCATTAGTACAATCTCAAGTTTGTGAGGAAAAAAAAGTCACGCTTCAATACTTTCAAATAGGTGTACGGTCAGTTAAATACCAGGACAAAGCACAAATGCGCAGAACAAACAAAAAAACAGGCCCCTGTGAATATCAGTAGAATTTTAACAACCTGATTACAACCAAAGGTAGGCTATTAGCCTACACACTTTAGAAACATGGCAACAGAAATATATTGCAGGGTTTTCTCTAACCTGCAGAAAATATGCAAATGTGTCACAGTTCCAACAGTTAAGTTAAACAGTTGGTTATCCGGTTTAAAGGTACACAAAAATGAAACATAACTAATACTAACTTGGTAAAAAATGTGAAAATTCCTGGCACCATCACATTGATAAACAACTCTAGTTTTCTCAAGAAGATATGTCTGAATAGAAGCAACAACAACATGATTTCCACTGAAAACAAAATTGTAAAGTTAAAATAAGAATTGCTCTTGTGTGTAATTTCATTCTTGCCTGCTATGACACACAAAATGGCATATGTAGAAACTCAAAATGCATGGCCTGTATACAGTATGTTGGTTGAACATTGACAAATAAAAATAATGTATGAAACTTACCGACTGAATTGTAGCTGAATGTACTTTCCAAAGCGGCTACTATTGTGATTCCTGGTTGTGCTAGCATTGCCTAAGAAAATGAAATAATAGTTGTCTAACAGAGATGGAGTTGTAGGGAGGTGTAGGGTACTGGGTGGCAAAAGATTAATATTACTGTATATATATATACTGGAGTAGGCCATCAAATATTGCCATCAATTGCAATTAATTCTACTAGTCTTAATGATACCAAATCTGCCAAAAATTTAATTTGACCATAAAATCACACCAAATTCATATTTAGAACATACTGTAAGTTGCCCACTGCTCATCAACAGTTTTAGCCTATATATTAGGAGTTTAAAGGATTTTGGCACCATGACTGAAGGTTAAAGATATGCTAGAATTACAAAATGTAAAATCAGTACACAAACTGCTTTAAATTAGCATTTTAAATTTCATTTTACATAAAGCGTTAATCAATTTTAGGTTAGGTGTAGCTTTATTTATTTATTTATTTTTAAATCAGTATGATACTTATTGACTTTTATATTTCAGTTTTTTCAGGGAAGAGTTAAATTACAATTTAATTTAACTCTTCCCTGGTTTTCTTGTAATTGTAATGGTACACTATCATTATGCTCATTTTTATTTGGTTCTCATCTCTTTATCGACTGTTCTTATTCTATTTTTTTCTTTATCTGTTGATGATAATGATGATGAATATAGAAAATTTGATATATTGATATGATTTAAAAATGCTGATTTTGTATATTTAACAAAAATAAAGGTCCAACTTCTAGCGATGTTTCTTAGGACCATAACAGTACATAGATGTTTTTACATTTGAGAATGACATGTGTATCTTACTGTACTTTATTAAAGATAAACATAATAATTACCAAATGCTTCAAGAATATGATTTGAGTCTAATATTCTACGTTCAATGCAATCTGCTGGTGATGGTGTAAAACCACTATGAACAAAAAAGACAACAAGTTATCACAAATAAGTAACAAAACAGAGACAAATCTATAATTATGATGAAATAAAAACTGTAATTTTACATACATGAGAGTGTTTAATGATATTAAATTAAATGTGTTTATTTTTATTACCCAGGGTTACATACTGCCACCATTGTCAGATATTTTAGTAAACATCTTGCATTCCATGTCTGTAATAAAACAATAATAAATAACAGAGAATAACAAACGTTTTTGTATTTTCACAAAAAATATTGACAAACTGCCTTTGTGAAAATGGGTTGCCAACATTCCCTCTTTGCACGTCTGGCAAGCATTTATGTGACATTCAATAAATGCTGATTTTGTAACAGTGTCCTTTGAAACAGTAAAAACAAATTATAGCACTCTCTATTACTTGTCCATGCTTTTAGCCTCTCTATTTTTATTCAAGTTTGGGCCTCTCTATTATTTCCAAATAAACAAGAAATGGTTTTAAAGGTAAAAAATTGACTCTGATTACATTGGTGAAAACAAACGTAAAACAGAAATTGTTGAATTACCTTTCCAGAACCACTTTCACCGCTGACAATTATTGACTGATTAATCTTGTCTAGTCTTCTAGTAAGATTACACAAAGCTGTTTCTGCAATTCCAAATACATGTGGTGGGTGTGCCTGAAAAAAAAAAAAATAAAGATGTATATTCCCCAAAAAACATGAAAATGAGGATTAATAAAATCAAGCCATTTTGCTGTTTTAAAAAAGTTATTCATTTTAAAGAAATAAAAACAAACAAATATAGTGTTTTTACTTTAAAAAAAGACAAAATTAATGGTTAAACTTAACCAAATGTTAAAAAATTACAGTTTTTCAGGTAAATAATGTTTTTTTTCCAATTTTTGGTCAAAGTGAATAACTACAGTATTATGTGACATAAAATAGCATATTCAGCAAAACAATTATCTTTTCAGAGGAGCTCTGCATATATCTCTAAGTTCTCACTTCTAAGTGCAACTGAGGACATATTAATATTTTTGCCCAATATTGAAGATAAAGTGAAGTCAAGATTTTAATAGTGATGTCACCAACATATCAATTTTCCTAAAAATCAATAGTATACTAGCAAATTATTGTTTACCTTTTGATCACTATGGTAACGATGAATCATATGAACATCAAAATGTCCAGTTTCTTTGAAAGGATTTAAAGTAACAAGGGTGTTGCCAGTCTGAGTGTGGTATCTACCAGCTAAGTAGCGCTCACGTAAACAGTTCAGCACTATGAACAGAAAACATTAGAAGTAACAAGTGTGTTGCCAGTCTGAGTGTGGTATCTACCAGCTAAGTACCGCTCATGTAAACAGTTCAGCACTATGAACAGAAAACATTTTGTTAAGTAACAAGTGTGTTGCCAGTCTGAGTGTGGTATCTACCAGCTAAGTACCGCTCATGTAAACAGTTCAGCACTATGAACAGAAAACATTTTGTTAAGTAACAAGTGTGTTTCCAGTCTGAGTGTGGTATCTACCAGCTAAGTACCGCTCATGTAAACAGTTCAGCACTATGAACAGAAAACATTTTGTTAAGTAACAAGTGTGTTGCCAGTCTGAGTGTGGTATCTACCAGCTAAGTACCGCTCACATAAACAGTTCAGCACTATGAACAGAAAACATTAGAAGTAACAAGTGTGTTGCCAGTCTAAGTGTGGTATCTACCAGCTAAGTACTGCTCAAGTGTGTTGCCAATATTTTGTCAAATTTTCTTCAAATTATTCGCTGTTCTACTCTAAAAATGTATTACTGAACTATAAATTTTATTTTAAAGTGAGTATTTAATTTGGAAAAATTTGAAGGAAAATGTTGGATTCATCCAAATTGTGGTCTTTGATCTCTAATTAGTTAGAGGGAGGCAACAGCTAATGGTAAAAAATAGGTGATCATCTGGCTTTAAATTAGATTGAGCTTTTAATTAAAGGGGTCTTTAATAGAAGGAAGACCTGTATAGTACTAACAACCATTGAAACATGTGTCTACTATTAATTCACTTACCAGCAGGTTCTGAGAGAGGATTAAGTAAAACAAGATCATCTGTATTGATCCAATCTGTTTGAGTACACAGCACTGGATAGCCAGCATGACCACGTATCACAACCTCCTAGACAATGAAGTTACAAGCAATATTTAAAATACATTATATAGAATACTTAGTAGCAAGGTTGGGTTGTTGACATAGATGGTATGCTTCCCTCCCCTCCTTACCTCACAATTATATTTTGTGTCTATAATCTTGCTATCACTAAAACATGAATTAACACATGCTGGAACCCAAACCTCTTACCTGGCCATTAGATTTAGTGACTATAATCTTGCCATCACTAAAACATGAATCAACACACGCTGGAACCCAAACCTCTTACCTGGCCATTAGATTTAGTGACTATAATCTTGCCATCACTAAAACATGAATCAACACATGCTGGAACCCAAACCTCTTACCTGGCCATTAGATTTAGTGACTATAATCTTGCCATCACTAAAACATGAATTAACACATGCTGGAACCCAAACCTCTTACCTGGCCATTCGATTTAGTGACTATAATTTTGCCATCACTAAAACATGAATTAACACACGCTGGAACCCAAACCTCTTACCTGGCCATTAGATTTAGTGACTATAATCTTGCCATCACTAAACATGAATTAACACACGCTGGAACCCAAACCTCTTACCTGGCCATTAGATTTAGTCACTATAATCTTGCCATCACTAAAACATGAATCAACACATGCTGGAACCCAAACCTCTTACCTGGCCATTAGATTTAGTGACTATAATCTTGCCATCACTAAAACATGAATTAACACATGCTGGAACCCAAACCTCTTACCTGGCCATTCGATTTAGTGACTATAATCTTGCCATCACTAAAACATGAATTAACACACGCTGGAACCCAAACCTCTTACCTGGCCATTAGATTTAGTAACTATAATCTTGCCATCACTAAACATGAATTAACACACGCTGGAACCCAAACCTCTTACCTGGCCATTAGATTTAGTCACTATAATCTTGCCATCACTAAAACATGAATCAACACACACTGGAACCCAAACCTCTTACCTGGCCATTAGATTTAGTGACTGTAATCTTGCCATCACTAAAACATGAATTAACACATGCTGGAACCCAAACCTCTTACCTGGTCATTAGATTTAGTGATTATAATCTTGCCATCACTAAAACATGAATCAACACACACTGGAACCAAAACCTCTTACCTGGCCATTATATTTAGTGACTATAATCTTGTCATCACTAAAACATGAATTAACACACGCTGGAACCCAAACCTCTTACCTGGCCATTAGATTTAGTGACTATAAACTTGCCATCACTAAAACATGAATTAACACACGCTGGAACCCAAACCTCTTACCTGGCCATTAGATTTAGTGACTATAATCTTGCCATCACTAAAACATGAACTAACACACGCTGGAACCCAAACCTCTTACCTGGCCATTATATTTAGTGACTATAATCTTGCCATCACTAAAACATGAATTAACACACGCTGGAACCCAAACCTCTTTTTCATCATGTATCCACACCATTAACCCCTGAAAGTACAGTAAACAGTTCATTATTCAATTCAATCAACTTTTATTATCCACAATCTGATTCTTTTGGTTGTGGCAGACTCACAAATGTAAACAAACATTTAAAACAAACATTTAAAATACACATGTATACAAATTATTGCTAAAGAGTAATTTTTGTAAAGTCTAACAGCTTTCATAATAAATTATTCATTTGGAGCTTTGAGGACTAAAATATGTATTGAAAAGAGGATGTGTTTCATTTTGAAGGATCTAATAGTAATTATTCTGTATATAATTCTTTATGTTAAAACCATTCATGAATACGTACATGTGTGACGTTTCAACTTGTTTTTAACAAGTCAGGCAATGACTATTTGTAATTTGTAATAGTCTGTGATTTTCCGAAGTTCTTTGCCTTTTTAGGGGGCGCTAATCTACAACTAGCAAAGCTACAGTACTCCTAGCAACTACTAACATCTAGTCAGTTGCCAGATGAAGACTTATTAAAAACAAGTTGAAACGTTGCACATGTACGTATTATTTTTAAACAATCTACTGACTTAAAGAAGGGCTAGACAGATGGAATTAGTAAATTAACCAGCCATGTGTGGGCAACCATTTCATTCCATGTTTTAATACCCTAATGAATAACTGTGCCAAGTGTCAGAATTTTCACTTCAGGTCTACTAAAGTAGGCCTACTATGCATGACAGAGAGAATATCAACAGCATTTTCCTTTACCTTTTTGAAACGACATGCTGGTTTCTTTTTAACTTGTGGTGGAATGCATCTAGGCCTAGATTTAGTAATAATCTGAAAAAAATAGCGAAATGCTAAATTTTTACAAACAAATTTTTATGAACATATAACCACTTGTGACCTTGCCTAGCTAGGAATTTAAATGGTTATTTGGCCCTATACTACTATTATAGCCTAGACAGGCCTGCCTATAGTACTAAGTACTAGGACCAGGCTAGGCTTTTGCAGAAAAGTGTAGTCGGTCTGATTTGATTTGAATTGATTAGAAAATCATCATAAAAAATACATACAAAAGAAAGTGATAACATAAATTACTGACATTACAAATAATACAATTATAAAAGATTTTGCAGGATAGCCCAAAAAGCTTAGGCCTAAATAAACATTCATCCCTTATAGTACCAAACAAATATTGACCAGAACCAGCAATCAGCAACGCTCCATACCGAACACCCGATTTTATCGGAACCAAAATAAAACGTTATCGATTTTACCATTATATCAAACATAAAACTACCGCATTGGGCCCTGCGCTAATACGATCGGGCCCAGCAAATGAGACGATAGAGACCAAACTGGTTCCTAACACATGAGACGATCGGGCCAACGCATGAGACGATCGAGACCACGTTTTCTGGGCCCAAGACGATCGGGCAGCAAATAAAAAAAATTTACTGTGATAACCGGCCTAGACTTAGGTTAGGCCTAATATAGTAATAATACGATTTTGATCCAAGTCGGCCCTAAACCGTCTCAGCTAAAGTCAAGTTGGCCCCAAGTCAAGTCGGCCCCAAGTCAAGTCGGCCTCAAGTCAACTCGGCCTCAAGTCAACTCGGCCAAAAAATAATCGGTCAACTCGGCCCCGTTAAAGTATGGAACGCAAAAAGTGCAAATGAAGGGGATTGATAAAATAATATTTCTTCACAATTTTTTAACTATGAATAATTCTGACTTTTAATGAATATTAATATTTAGACAATAATATATTTAGCAAAAAAAATAGGAATGATTTCACCAACTTTCCTTTATTTACGTTTAATAAAATTTCAAATTGCACAATTGAAAACAATTCGTAGCTGCGCCTCCCTGCGCGTTTGGCAGCTTTTTCGATATCTACAACTGCTATGTGTTTTCGCTGACCGGGGGATTCCCCTTTTTTAAAAACGCAAAGCATGGACAAAAACGATGTACGATCATTTTTTCTATGGCCAAATGTGATGGAACGTAGGCCTCCTTCTTCGATTTACTAAATGCAATAGGCCTACCTGCACGTGTTTTTGTAACACGCGGGTACTTCTATTCATTCATTCATTCATTCATTTTTTTATATGATATTAATTTATTATTTAATTATATCAATTATTATATTTTTTATTTCTTCATTTTTTAGAGTGGATAGGCCTAGGCCTAGTAATAATCATAATAACATTAAGTACTTTTTGCGTTCCATACTTTATTGTGGCCGAGTTGACCGATTAGTTTTTGGCCGAGGTTGACGTGAGGCCGAGTTGACTTGGGGCCGACTTGACGTGGGGCCGACTTGACGTGGGGCCGACTTGACTTTGGCCGAGACGGTTTGGGCCGACTTGACCCGCACCCAATAATACCCTACCCAGGCCTACCTACCTAGCCTAGCTGGGCCTAGAGGCTAGGCCTACTCTAGGGCCAGGCTATAGATGGGATCCAGTCAAGTCGCCCCATAGCAAAGTCGCCCCATACAAAGTCGCCCCATCGCAAAGTCGCCCCATCGCAAAGTCGCCCCGGCACAGTCGCCCCATCGCAAAGTCGCCCCATCGCAAAGTCGCCCCATCGCAAAGTCGCCCAATCGCAAAGTCGCCCCATCGCAAAGTCGCCCACGGTTTTAATCATATTGGTTGCGTTTGATATCGATTGCGTTGTTACTTTGGTCGCGCTAAATGTCGTATACAGTATAATGTTTATCCTATATACATAATTTGTGTTTTAATTTTTATTTTACAGGTTTTAATGGAGTGATGTGCTTTTAAAAAATCATTAAAAAAATAGTCCCTTGTTTGAAAGTTCTAAAAAGATTATCCCTGATTTATAGTTTCGAAAATGTTAATTTAATATGATTTTAAAATTAGTTACCACTGCCAGAGCCACAATTACGAATCTTTCTTCAACCTACGCGTGGATACCAGCTAATTTTTTAGGATAATATAATAAATGTATAAATGTGTAGTAGCCTAGGCCTTCCTATAGATTTACAGTAGTTAAAACAATAACAGTGTTGTAAGACAATGAGTGTTATAGGCTACTTATTGATCATTTTGCATTCATCGACAAGTTATGTGTCTTAATTAATAATATTTGTAATGACTTTTCAAAATAAAGAAATAAAAAAAAAAGGATTTCATCGCCGATATGATTGTTTTACACGCAGGTATTTTAGTAAAATTAAAACGCTACATTTTGACCATGGAAAAACCATCGTACAGTATCGTGTGCGTGTTTTTTGAAAAGGGGAATCCCCGACGGTCAGCAGAAAGACGGCGCTGCTCCGATTGGTTTCAGAGAATGTTTCAGATGGCGAGTCGCCTTTTATTCAACAGCACAATGATCATTTTACTGAAGAAATTCTTTTCAACCCTTTTGGTTAGGCCTAGAACATTCTAATTATCATGCCTAATAAATATCCTCATATCGGGTATTTATTTAATTTTAAATTAAACAAGACCGTGAAGAGGCACGGAATAATACGTACACGGACGTACGACGAATACACACACGCACGTCATCATTTACGACATATAGTGGTGATATGATGCAATTTTATAATGGATATAATGATGGGATTGTCTTTCCAGGCTTACAATCAATGTTCATTACGTAATACTATGTATAGTAAACTGAATGTTTATAAATAAATTGTTTTACGTGATTTGTTGCATATAAAATAAAAGACACAGACGTAGCCTACGTTTCCTAAAAAATATTTCACATTTAAATAATTATGTACTGTTAAATGACATTATGCTGGATAATATTATAATCTTAAACTATGTTTACCTAATAATAATAATACATATTCATCCACCAAAGTAAAAATAATCTAGATCGTATAACATCATTTTATCGCGACCAAATTTAAACGCGACCGATTTTGAACGCGACTGATATCATGGTAAAACTCCGGCGGGGTTTCCCCATCTTCAGTGGTGCGTTTGTAGTGCGACAACGGCGGAGTAATTACGGGGGTTTCCCTCTGGTAAGCTAGCACGTTAGTGCGACCGCGGAGTGATTAGTCAGGGGCTTCCTCTCTGATGATGGTGGTGCGTGCCGATCGTGTGACCTGAGACTACATGGCGGGGCTTCCCCTTTTTATGCCTACACGTTCCGTGTTATTTTGTGTATCATTGAGACATTTTACGCACTTGTAAACTATTTTTTAACGTTTTGGGGCGAATTTGCGATAGGGCGACTTTGTGATGGGGCGACTTTGCGATGGGGCGACTTTGCGTTGGGGCGACTTTGCGATGGGGCGACTTTGCGATGGGGCGACTGTGTCGGGGCGACTTTGTTTTGGGGCGACATTGCGATGGGGCGACTGTGTAAGGGGCGACTTTGTATGGGGCGACTTTGCGATGGGGCGACTTGACTAGCATCCCTCTAGATAGGCCTAGACTCTAGTATATAGGGGCCTAGCCTAGGCCTAGAGGCTAGCCTAGATTTATTGCACCTGACCTGCATTATCCTACATAATTGCCTGTACCTAGCCTAGCTAGGCGCCGCCTAGTAATTGCATTAATTTAGTAACTTACTTTTTTGCCTACTGGAATGTAATTATTGCTTTTTTCCATCAAAATAGTTGTCATTTTGATAGGCGCGCCTCCTCTCACTTCCCCAAAACCAACAGTTCCTTTTTTTTTTTCAAAAACACCGCCGCGCGCCACCTATAATACAAGTATCTAATAAAAAAATTAAAAAAACCGCTGTGTACCGCCCTCTCTGTTATGACTCGGCGGTGACCTTAAAATGTTTTGCTATGATTTTTGCGATCAATCAATCACACGCCACAAGCCAAGCTTTAGCTAGGCTACAGAACAGTAAGCATACAGTTACGTAGGCCTAGAAAATAAAATGAGTCTTGATGATAGAAAGAGCTTCTATGTTTGTAGCTGTTACTACACCCATAACATATTTTTACCTAAGTTTAAACTGCATGTGACGTATATAGATGATAAAATATTTGCTGATATTTGGAAACCGGTAATAAAACCTGTTGCTGCCAAATCTTTGTACTACTAGGCCAGGCCTAGTCTAGGCTGCCTAGACAGCAGAACCTGGTCTGGTCCTAGTTAAGTAAAGTAGAACTAGTAGGCCTGTCTAAACTAATCCTACCCTAGACCTAGGCCTTTATTTTGGAAATTAGATTCTTGCCGCTGTAGCCATACTGAAAACTTTACCTACCTATATGAATTTATGATATAGGCCTAGGCCTCTTATAGTTAGGGTATGCAGTATTTTTATAATTTACATGCACAGGTCAAAATTAACAAATTATGCATTATGATGGTACGGTAGTACTGTAGTTTCCATCATAAGTGCTCCGTTTAAGCACTGAGTGAGTACATATATGGTATGTAATTTAAATGTGAATGGGAAATAGAGAGAAACAAGCTTCAAATTGGAGCTACTGTATAGTACATATAATATTAATAATAAAATGTGAATTGTTTGTGTATTATTTTGTAGATTCTTAAAAACAAAGGGTGTGACAATGAAGAAGGATTCACAGACGTTCTGAGAGTCGTAAGTAATTGATGTTTTAATTTATGTAATTATGTTAAGTTATCTGGCTGATAATGGTACAAGTAGCAAAATACAGTTCATGTGTGTGTTGTAGCAGAATACGGTACATGTGTAGCAGAATACGGTACATGTGTAGCAGAATACGGTACATGTGTAGCAGAATACGGTACCTGTGTAGCAGAATACGGTACCTGTGTAGCAGAATACGGTACCTGTGTATCAGAATATGGTACCTGTGTAGCAGAATACAGTACCTGTCTAGCAGACAATTTTCCTTTTTTGTCAATAAACTCTTCTAGGAATAAAACAGAATTTGGCTCATGCAGACAATTTTCCTCATAGTGGGACATTCAAATGCAAAACTATATTTTCTTTATTTTATTTCATACCATTAAACACATGTTATCTCACTAACAATTCATTTCAGGTTAAAACAGAAGTAGAACGTAGAAAATCACTTGGCCGAGATTATTTAAAGAGAAAAGAGACAATTTTAAAATATTACACACCACTCAATCAAGAGATATACAAACTACAGGTATGGAATTAAGTAGTTAAAAAAATGAAATAAATATTTTACCTGTTAACTACACCTTGCTGATGGAATACAACTATGAATGCATGTCTGATTTTGTAAAGACCAACTATTACAACAAATGTTTAGCTTGACTACTACAACTGACAAGGACAACTTCCCCTTTAGTTATATGTTTAGTTAAATATCTTGACTAAAAATATTTGAAATAGTTGGAAAGTTTTACTTCTTTATGGTATTATATTTTCTCGTTGAGATTGTTATAGATTTCATTTCTGAGCCTAAAATTTCTGAAGTTGGTTGAACATAGCAAGCAGAAAAATGCATCAATGCAAAGTTTGATAAAACTCATGAGTACTGAAAAAGGTTTGTTGATAGTTGACCTATTGTAATCAAATTCTATAAAAAATTAGTAAAGGATTCTAACTTAAATAACTGTACATTGTGAAGCTCATTCTGCCGTGGAACAGTAATCGAAAAAGATAAAAATCAAAGCTATACACTAGTAGAGCAAGCTTTCCTATATGATTAAAACTATTTGACGAAAAGGCATATTTCAAACACATTAAAGGAAAAGTTAAGCACACAAAAAATGGCAAAATTACATGTTTTTGCATTGTTATTTTGTGAACAATGGAATAGCCCGTCGCCTGTGTGAGATATCTTTTGTGTCCACCTGACATTTTTTTTTTGTAATGTTTTTGTTTGTTTTTTTTTTTAAAAGACAAATACACTTAAATACTATCGTCGAGTCATGTTTCTGTGCGTTCTTCCTCCTCCTCCTCCTCCTCCTCCTCCTCCTCTTCCGGTAGAACGTCTCTCGTCCGACACGTTAAGAAGACTCGAGTATTCGTAATCGTTTTCATCATCCATCGCTGTAGAATTTTTTGAATGCACGGTACTGGTGGAGCGCCAATGATGATAAACGCCGTATATCATATGGCATACAGACGCTACGACGGTGAGTATGAGTAGAACGCGGTCGGTGGTTGGCGTGAATGAAGAGCTGCAGAAAGGTTCGTTCATGTATTGCGTTGTCAAGTAACAGTACGGTATACTGTACGCCAAAAGGCCAAGCAATACGGCAGCGATAACTGGTACGGTGTGCAGCACCATGCGTTCCCATACGGCCGGTTGTTTGTATCTGATCAAATGTTTCTCCAACGTGAAACGAGTCATGAGATAAAGAAAGTTTACGATGATCGTAAACACATCTGCTCCAACGGCGTACAAAAGTGGACGACTGACAAACACAAAATCAATCTGACCTGGATGTCGTTCAACTCGTTCACTTTCGTTCACAAGAAATATGGCAGAAATCAACACGCCCAACATGTAAAACAGTTTCTGAAGATGCAACACAAAATGATCGTGCCATGCTCGTATACCTTTCAGAGAGTATACCTCATGCATGGCATCGGTCAAAACGCTTGGAATCTCGGCCAATGTATTTCCAAACGAACGAAGGCTAATTTCGTCTCCGTACCCCATCGTTTGATCTATTTCTTCTCTATAATTAACATGGAATAAAAAAACAAAAACAAAACACTAATGGTTTTCAACAAACACACGCACGCACACACAAATTCTATTTATTTTATTTTATTTTTTTTTATTATAAATGTACAACGCATGAAAAATAAAAGCATAAAGCATGTTAAGTAATCGGCGTGTAAGGATAAGCAGAGGCGCTGGTCGCTCGTATACTGTTGACGGTAAGAAACTGATTTCGGTAACAAAACAGATTTGCAACAGACTGTACGTTGACAAACGATGGAAAATAAAGCGAGCGCGTCACATTGGGTCAGCTTCGCTTTCCAGTGAGAATGCCATGGAAGTCGGTCGTCAGATGGACGCTCAAGTTTGTTGCATGGCCAACGAGGAAGTGAATAAAGAGTTGCAAAAGTTAGACTTGGAGTTTATGAAGGCGCAGTGTGCTGTCACCAACGCCACCGTAGATAACGATGGTGATGCGTCTGTGGCAATCATAGATCTTGTGATGCAGAATCGTACGAGTGGAGATGCGGTGGTGGTTGAGTTTAAAAACACGTCCATGACCGTTTCCCAGCTGATAAAAGAACGTGATCTTGCTCCTCGAAAACGTAGTGTCGGCTTCAAACCATGTCTTTTGGATAGAGCAAAGATTCAGGCACAATTGGGCGCTTTGTTTATGGCCAACACGTACGCTTTATCCACACGTCCATCGGCAGTCGTCTTGATTCGATGCAAAGGCGGTCAGATGCACAGTGAATGCTACGAGGATTTCGACGAGAAAGAATTTCAATGGATCGCAGGATACAAAAGGTATAATTTCCTAAGGTCTATATCGCTTTCTAAGACCCGTTTTGATGAGTTGATCGTCCGTTCCACGACCTGTGGGCAGACAGGTTGTGGGATCGACGAGCACCATGCCTTCATCAAATCTAGCCGTGGAAACGTCCAATAGGTTACGAAACGAAGACGAACTGTGTTCGTGTTCTCCGTAAAATCCCTTGTTGACAGACTTGAAGGCGCACGGCTCAAATTGTGAACTGTCGTAATACTGTCGACCTTGCATTGCAACGTTACTGTCTTCCTGTAAACCGTGATGACTGATGGGTTTCATGAACACGTCCACGTCGGCCTTGTACTGTGTCGGTGGATTTCTGGTGGATAGAAACGTGGTGTGAACACCTGTCGTTCTGCTGGTGTCGTTCATCCACAACGGATGATGAAGACCGAGTGTTATGTGCGCCTCTGACGCTCCGACCGTGGCGTATGGATTGGTGGTGAACTTGTTTGTGATTTCGTCGAGTAGATCCAGAGACTGGTTGGAATTACCGTCGCCGACAGACGCTCGACCGTTCAACTGCATTATGTCAGTAGACTCTGGATTGAACGAGGACGGAATGGGAACGGCTACAAAATCTCCGTGTCCTTGTCTTGTGTGTGTCTGTTTAAAATTCATTATCGAACTTCCCATGCCGCGCATGTAGCCTATTCCCGCTAGATTGTTTTGAACGCGTGTATTGTCGATTGGACTAGTGTCCACGTACGTCATTTCGATGCGTGACGTCGTCTTGTAGGAACAGGCGTTCGTTTCGATCGTGCCGATTTTTCCGTTACCCAAAAACATGTATCGATAATTAGGTCCCGAACGGCACATGATGGCGCTGCACGTTTTCTGTATGGGCATTCGAAAGAGTAAAAAGGTTGTGTTCGGAAACACATTTGCCTCTGTCAACATCTTGGTGGTGGTGGGATTCTGCAACATTGACAGAAACAGCAACGTGCTTGCTTTTACGCCGTTTGTCAGCGGCATTGAAACCACCGTTTCAACTCGATGCGAATAGTTTCTGTTCACAAACAACTCGCGTGCCGTTCTCGGGCAATCGGTCGAAAAATACGGAAAATGTGTCGTGACATCTTTCGCTTCATTCACACAGTTTGGAGTGGTGGTGGTGAAAAAAGTGCTCGTTCCATCATTGCCAATCAGTCTACAGTTGACGTTGGTGTGATCGGATAAAAAGTGACAAAACGTCACGTTCTCTTCGTGCACTTTCGGTTTCCAATTCGTTTCGGTGACGGCGTAGATTCGTGGCGACAATAATCTGAGTACCACACGATCAAAGAGAATCTCTTTTACGCGACTTAAATGAATCCTATCGTCATCGTCATCACCATCATCATCATCATCATCATCAGCAGCAGCAGCAGCAGCAGCATTTCTTCGGCATGAAACTTGCGCGGCTTTGGAGAAAAACCAAGAATGCGTGTAGTTTGGACATTTCTTTGTCAACGACATAATCATCTCGTGCAGTCGGTCAGTGATGGAAAGCGCACTTTCGATGGCAATGCACGTCTCCAATATGCGTTTATCTTCTTTGGCTTGAGTTTGGAAAATGTCATGAATGCGCGTGAGATATCGATGTCTAACGAAATGCGTCAATCCATCGTTTTTTTCAACGTCGTGTTTTAGCGTTTCATCGATTGTTAGCGGATCTTCGTCCATTTTCCTCAATGATAAGCACGTTTGCGCGTCCCATTTCAACGCCAAACAGTTGCGCAGATACTGAAAGCCACATTCGTAGAGTTTATCAAATTTATCTTCGGACGAGAAAAACTTTGCCATCAACGTCATGCCGGCTGTCACGTCACCACCTTCAACCGGTGATTCGGGAAGCTCACTGTGTCCGTACGTGATGGCCGGCATAAACTTTTTCTCGATCGGATTGTAGAAAACCTTCCGACTGGGTCGAAGCAGACACGATCGATTACTCAGATTCTGTTCCTGCAGACAGTCTCGATCAAACATTGCCGCCGTCATCTGGTTTCGGACGCGACACAGTGCGGGCGTATCGGTGAACATGCGTTGGTATCGAGATGTTTGATAGGTTTCGGGTGAATAGTATCCACTTCGTTCCATTACCTCACACAGTCGAATGGTACCGTCTATGCCCTTGTCTAGATCGGTGACTCGAATCTCGTTCCACGGAACGTTCGTGATGCGTTCAAAGTCCGGGGGTCTTGATCGACCGCGGCTTAACGGGATCAGTCCCGAGAGGACGTAACTCTTGAAACTTGCCGTCGTTTCGGAGAGGTTACTTCGACAGCCGTCGTCGTCGATGGAAGCATTTGGCATTGACATGACATATCGTTCGGAACCGTTGACGAGCATCGTTTTGTTCGGAGCTGGTGCCTGACATTCGGCACCCGTCAACACTTTGATGTCCGATTCGTCGAGTTCTTTTTGATCTTTCGTGCAACGATAGAAGACTTGTCGTGTAGGGCGATGAGTGGCATTTTTCAAAGGCAATTCACTCATCAGCGCCGGATGTACGATGATGGTGTCGGGTGGTGTGCACATGGTAGACGTGTTTCCGAATCTCAACGACTTGTCCAGATCGATGAAGGTGGCCAGTGGACCGGTTCGTCGAAGATTGAAAGACATGAATTCGTCCTTGTCCTGTCGAAAACGCTTGTAAAACATGTCCGATTTGCTCATTCGATCGTTCTGAACGTTACACATTTCCGCAAACGTTATGGTTGGCGCCATCATCATGCTACTGAACATGTCATGTTTTTGTGTTACATCCATTGAAGCGCTCAGTTGTCGTTCTTTTAGCATAAACAGCTTGTGTAGGGCCTCGTCGGTGCTGCGCTGTATCGCTTCGGCCGAAATGACTATTGCACCTCCTCTCATGTTGCCGCTGTACTGTCTACAGCTGGTTCTGGTACGCAGCGCCGACACGTCCGATGCTGCGGTGCATCGATCCAACACCACGGCCTCTGCCACTTTTGTCGTTATACTGAACGTGGACAATCCCCTGTATATGACTCGCGGACATAGCCATAGCGAATGATCGTTTGGATCTTCGGTGCACATGGAATTCATCAAAATTCTCGTTTTCAATCGTAAATCCTTCATCAAACATACATCTCGGTCAGTCACGGCCGCTCCTCTGTCCGAGTATCCAACATAGTCAGGATGACCGCTGATGGCTCGCATCTCATCGATCGGGTACAGATTGTCATTGTTGACCACATCTCTGAGATCTACGCAAGCACGACCGAGAAACGGTGCGATCGTGTACTTTGTGTCCATCATCATCGTCGTCGTCGTCGTCGTAAAAACACACACACACACACACACAGATGACACAAAGATGTTAATGGTATTTAAACGTTTGTTTGCAATATTATTCGGCCAGATTGCCAAGGTTTCGTGTCTCCGCACGCGAATCCTAACACGGCCATGCCAAACTTGCTCGTTGCAATGTCTCCAACACGTAACATATGACCCATCATATCGGCAAGATCATCTTTCGATTGATCGTTGGTGAAAACTTCGGCAACGTCTTCGCCCAAGTAACCGTTTTCCGGCCAATGTGCATCATCAGGAATCAGCCTATTTTTTTGAAACTTGTTAACATGTTTACAGATTGCAATAACAGACATTCTGGCCATCTCAAACTGTGCGTTGTTTGCTGCCTCTGCTGTACCTTTGTTCAGTGCCATGTATCTGAGCATACTGTCAATTCGCGACGAATCCGATGACGGATTTAGACCGTACGTGACCCATTTTAATGTTCTATATCTGGCCATGTGCTCGTCGCATTCACTCTGCGTTGGATATCGAACGCAAACTATTTGTCCGTCGAGTATTGTGCGAGAGCCGGTGTTGATATACTTGCAGCCGGTAGATTGAGTGATAACGGAAAAGAGTTTATTGGACGGCCAGTCTGTAAGCTCTGTACCGGCGACTCCCAGTACCATGTATTTCTTCATGTCACTCTCCTTAATCAGACGCTGTCTTTCCGCATCGTCTACGTCTTTGTGATGTGGCGTTTCCATGCCGTTCGGACCCGGAACGAATCCAGTTTGATTATATGTCAAACTGTATATTCCCAGTAATACCTGTCCGGATTGAATCAATGTATTGTCCGATGGAGGATATAGTTTTCCACGTACGTCGTTCGAGCCCCTTTCAAAGTTGGCACTCAGATACGCTTGATCGACATAGAATGCTCGATTAGGTCCTTCGAGCGACGGTTCTTTGATACTTTCCATCGTCTTCATCATCATCATCATCATCAACATCATTTGATTCAAATATAGACACTAATAACGATGTTTTCTTACTTTGTTAGGCACGTCAAACTGTCGACACCACAACGACCAGCGAGTAATGGACGGCTTGGAGGAGGAGGTAATGTATCGACAGCTGATGAGGAACCTTCCCAGAATGGTGGGACTACAGGAACCGATAGTAGACGTAATAGGCAACGTGGAGCCTCTAAAAAAGTTATACGAAGAAGGAAAAAGATCCGTGTTAGAATCGTTGGAATTGATGGCACTTTTTATGTCTGCAAACCAAAACAGGCGAGCAAATGACGTACCCACGCTGATTGCATGTCGTCGTTGCAGTATACAACAATCGGATTATGAAGAGGACGAAATGTACTTTAAAGTGTGTTCTCCGAGAGAGGGTAGCGGTCTGCTTGTTTCACACGTAGAAAACACGCTGATGGCCGGATTGAACGAGAGTGAAGTTATTCAAAGACTGAAACAAGTCGGTCGAGAGAACGTTTACATGACCGTACCGCATCAGCCGAGAAACAACGCTCGTGTCGCCGATTTTCTGGACGCCTCACCGTCTGATCTGCCGGTTCCATTGATTACCTGGACCGAAGACAGCGTTTGGGTGCTTATGGCGTGCGTTTGTCTGTACACGCCGGACAAGACAATTGTACCGGGCACTGTACAGTTATTTGCCGATGACGGTAGTTTATATTATGCAATAATTGCACCGTTTGCGATCGGTAAACGGTACTCGCAAACGTTGCACACGAACCGAGGAAGTGTACGCTTTCTGTCTTTGGACAGTGGCAGACGTATGAAATGGGGCCATGGGCTATGTAAAATGTTTGGCATTCCACCTAGATGTTTTCCCGGCGGAGGCGAGTACAAACGAATGCATTCAGCGTCTGCATTTCGTGGTTCTGTTGAACATAAGATTAAACGGAGTATAATCGGTAGTTTTTCAACGTTTGTAAAAGACTGTTTAGAGAAAAACGAATAAATAGCACAAACAATTTCACTTTGACTGTCATTTCGATATCATGTCTACTTCGTTCATACATCCTAATCTGAAAATTGATTTCACAGTCTACGTGAGAGACATATTATCGGAATCCATCACTCCAGACATAATCAGCAGGTTTGTTTCCTACTTGTTGAACGGCGGTGATTTCGATTTGAAATTAAAGGACATTGGCGATTATGCTGACTTGATATTGCTCAATACGCGCATAAAACCAACGATTACCGATGACTTTCGAACGGTAGTAGAATCGAAGTTGCGTATGCTCCGTTGTGAACATGCAATACTCGATTTGAACCGTTTTGCCGATCGTTTCATGAAGCATTACGATTCGGAAAAAATCCAGGGTGTATATTGGTTACAGGTTCTCGCACCATGCCAACCGTTTCTATTCAATGACAATCTAAAGCAGCTACTGACGAAAACTTTCAACGACACAGATGAGACAATAGTATACGACCAACTTATTCAGAGCCTTTCAAAAATGGATGGAAAGTTGCTTAGACCCGATGCAAGTAATTGCGAAGTAATATGGTTTAAGATTTTGAACGGAGACGAGACAATGAAACGGCTGTATTTATTGTCAACCGTCCGTTTTACTTTTAATAAAAATGCCAAAGATGTGATATTATACCACGTGCTGTTGGAACTCGGTAAATATCCAAAAGTTTTACACATTGATCAGGTTTGTGAACGTGAAATGGTATGCGGATCATCAAAACCCGAAATATTTACCTGTAAACACTCCAACTCGGTACGGATTAAGTATGGCACATGCAACGCAGATTGTCAACAGACAAAAAAGAAAGGATACACACTGTGGCTGGATGAGGCGAGAGTTGAACTTCCACGTTCCGACTGGGAAGATGTAGAGTTGAAGAGGTTGATTGAACGAAGAAATTTGATCGAATCGAACATGTATGACAAAACTATATATGACGAGCGTCTTCGGAACATAGCGTCTGTTATGGCCGAACAAGTGTCTGAACATCACGTTCACGAATGGAAATCAGACTTTGAGCAACGTGTCAAGTCTACGCAGATGGAATTGGACAAGAGAATAGATTCAATTGAAAAATCCCTATTGTCAGACGATGCCATAAACGCGGAAAGGGAGTGTCAGTTTCACATACCAGTCCATTCGTTCACTTACAAACCGATTCGGCAGATACGTATTGAAGACATTTTTAGTGAACTTGTCGCGAAAGCAATTGACGAGGAAAAAGAAAACATACCAGATTGTTTTTTCTAGTACGCTTGACGTGGCCTACGAGAAGACAAAAAAAAAACATATAATTATAACAATCGTTATCGTAGTATGAAGTGTTATCTGTTTGCGGTCGTATTGAACTCGGACAAGCATATGCTGTTGTCGGAATCGTTTTGTGGAACGCGCTACTTATGCAACTACAACGGTGAAAGTATAAAAGGAATCGTTCAATTTCGGCAGACAATGCAATATTTTTACGGACTGTTTGAGTCACCGTTTGTGATGGCAACACTGCACGTAAACGATGAAGATGTTGATCACGTACACGTTTTCAACATGTTTGTAGATTTTCTTAAGATTATCGGATACAATGGACCGCAAAATGATGTTGTCATGTTCAAAGATCGTTGTCTTTCCTATTGGAACCAACGACTTGTAGACCATATGAAATAAAATGAATATACAAACTAGTTTGTGTTGTTTTCTTTATTGTTATATCTCGTTTGATAAATAATACACTCTATCGGTCGGTATGCCGTAATATTTAATGCTATGATAGTAGTGAACGGATACTATGGGCTTCATCGGTTGTTTGAATGCAACATTAACCATTCTACCGACAAACGCTAAACTAGACTTGTCTTTGACGACTGCCGTTACGTTTAAATGATGATGATGATGATGATGATGATTAGAGGAGATGCGAATAACCCGATGATCGTGGTACACGTGTGATTCGATGTTGACGTTACATTCGTCAACAAGCAATCGCATTTGCTCGCCATTGATTTTCCATTCAACTTTGGCTGTACTTGGTACACCGATGAGATACAGGATGTTTGACGTACCTGTGACGTTCCATTGTTCGCTGTAGGTGAGTAGCTGTACACTCGATATGTTCTCGATGGAAAAGCGCGATGGCATATTGTACGAAATGATATCAATATGGTCAACAGTATGCCATAATACAGGCAATTTATATGCGCACAATTCAGTGGCGACAAAGGTCGGTGCATTGTCTTGTTTATGCAATTTTAATTCTTTTAAAATGGTAAGATTTTTAGCGGAGAAGATTACTTGAAGAAACAAATAATCGGTCGTGACATCGTAAAATTCTTGATAGTTTGTGTTTACGCGGACCGTAACCATTCTGCCTCGAGCGCAATGTCTAATCGTTAGTAAGTTATCGTTTACGAGTACTTTGTCATTTTCTTGTGTTGTAAAGTATTTTACAGTTAGATTGTACAGTTTTGCAATGACTGACTCGTAGTAAAAATTGAAAGTTACTGACTCTCCAAGTACCGGATGTAGACTAGACATTACAATCGAGCCTATCGTTGATGCGTCCCGATTGCATGGATGAGTCGCGTCATCATCATCATCATCATCATCATCATCATAATCGAGAATATGTGACGGATGATCGCATCTGTCTTTAATGTTCACTACACACATGCCGTCATCGTAACACGTTCCCGGTCGATTGAAATTCACGTTTCTTTTGTTGAAATAATAACAGTAACGCAAACTGTTTGAATCCACCTGCTTCGGACCTGTATTCTGCCACGGATTCGAGTCTTTACACACGTCGACCAAATGATCGATGAAAAGAGATGGGTTAGATGGTTCGTTTAAAACCTGCACGTGTGCCCTACCCCAATATGTTTTGTTAACAATACACTCGTAACCTCCCGTATCCCAGCGATTGGCATCGAAAATTGTCAGTGTATGCTCGTGATAGTTGTTACAAGACGCCTCTATCGCTCTTGAATGTTCAATTTGCTTTCCGTTCCGTATCCACAGAACATTATTTGAGGACGTGGACGTGGTGCAACGTAAAAGTATCATTCCTTTCGGTTTTACAATTTGTATCGCGGGTGACAGTATCGCCGGCATTCTCTTAATGGTACCAAATTCTTCTGTCAATGTCGTTGCACACACGTTTCCGATAGTCAACGACGACGACGACGACGGTTTCACCTGTTCTTCTATTGTGTTTACCACTCGAACGTGTACAGATATCGATTCATAATCACTGGATCCTATGCACGAGTACAAGCCTTGATCGCGAACCGTGATCTGTTCCAGTAGAAGCGAATGTGTTTTGTTTGTTCTACACTGTTCACCTCTCATGGTACCGTGACGTTTCGGATCGGGTATCATCCACGTCACTAAAGTTTCTCTCGGAAACTGACATAGTAGATTCAACGTTTGTCCGATGGCCACGGTTTCGGCGTCCACCGTTATCGTTGCAATTCGAGCCGGTACCTCCCTTCTACACGGATCATCCGGAACGATGCAACACACAGAATATTTTGTTTCTAAAAGTGCACATAGGCTGTCGTATGGCCATGATCGAACCTTCCTCACTGATATCGTATCGTATCCACAGATGCGTACTTGATCAATAATTACATTTCTGTCTGTAGACGCTATTGCCAGTGAATAACACGTCTCGAACATAGAAGAAGACGGTTCGGACGTAACCCTTTGGCTATTGCGTAACACTTGAATGCTTGAAAAGTTTCGAGAACCGGACGAAATGGTGATGGTGGCGACTTCTCGAGGTTGCATGATGTACGCGTCGACGACTTGTACGACAGCATCTTTTTGCGTTCGTGTCCACGTTCTACGCGATCGATTGTATTCATCGATGTAACACGAGTACGTTCCAGTGGCATCCTTTGTCATGGCCATTACCTTCAGCATACTTGATGTCATGTCCAACGTGATGTGGGCGATAACCATACCCACGTCACGCTTCGGTAGATTCCATCGTATGTGAGAAGCTCTTCTGCTGTCCGTTGTGCATCTCAATTCGAACGACGTGTATGGTCTTGCAACCACGTACTCTCTGTCCATTGTCAACGTACCGCGTGTAGTAGCACTACAAAGTAGAGTAATCAGGCAAAGTCGAAACATTGTCCCGTAGTTGCCTGCGCGCGCGCACACACACACACCCACACACACACCCACACACAAACAAAATATTATATAAATACAAATATGTTTATAAATTTTGGTTCAAATCATGGCTTTCATCATCAACGTAAAGTCAGAAGATGATGAATGTCAATTGTTTACGCCAGAACAGAGTCTATTACAATGGACTGAGCTATGCGGGATGGTAAATGGTTGGAACAGATTTCGTCGAACTGCAATAATGAGTATCAAAGTACCAGTCTCGATGCATGTAACCGAACGGCTTTTCATGTTCATCGAGAGCGACGGTAAACTGGAATTGGCGTACAGCGACGCCGCCATGTACGTTGACGCGATGATACTTTCTTCGTACATGTTACTTTGCAATCGACTGTACACGGCCCTTTACGCTCAGGTGGAACGTGTAGTGCTTGGATACGTCAATGATTTTGACGTGTTGAACGTCAACACGTTCGCTAAACATCTTTCCGCGTGTACGGAAATGATTATCGACTACACCAACAGTTTGATGTCTTATTGTGAGCCGATGTTGTTTGCCTCCAATACTACTGATAATCGTATCGAAATGGAAATGAATTCGCATACAATCTCGGCTAGTGTAAACGGTAAACGGTTGTTTGGATGGAATATACAGAGGAGTGGAGACATGGAATGCAAGCTGCTTTGGTGGAAGATCATAACCGAAGACGCAACAGAGAATAATGTGTACGCGATAGTAGTGTACTGTCAAACAGTATTTGTCTGGGAAGGTACGGGAACGCATTTGCGTTTGATTACACTACTCGAGAATACGATTCACGCCGTGTACCAGCTACGTTCACCTTCTCCTCGACTGATTAAATCGTTTGTGATTTGCAAATATCCATGTACACATAGCAGATTTCAACCGAAAATTGTACCTCTTCCAGAGACAAACTCGATTTGGGTGGATGTATACTATTGTCATCCTCGATGTTACCGAAAAGGTTATAAATTGTGCTTGAGTGATGGTGAAATTGGACGTGTGAAAGTCAACGAAGTAATGCATGTCTATCAGAGAGAAAAGACTGAGATGTTGCTGTGTTCGTGTTATCTAACAAGAGACGGTGAACGTGGAATGATGGATATCGAAACGTTGGCACTGTCGATTGCTAACAGATTGAAAGACGTAGAAGTGATCGAAAGGTGGAAACGTGAGTACAGATATCGTATGGAAGAAATATTGTACGACATAAACAATCGAACATTATCGATTCAGTCTTCAGTGTGTTCGCGTGTCAAGGTGCCGAGAAAACGTAAAGTAGAAACGACGTCGTCGATACGTGACTGTTACAACGAACATTTGCATTTTAAAACATATTGCGTGTAAACACAAGAATGTCTGATCGGCAATACGCTTGGCTTCGTGAAAGACGAATGGAGTTGTTTGACGAAGCTTTACGGTACGGTGTAGAGATATTTCACTTGCTTCAATCATTTTCCAGAGTCATGGAAATACAGTCAAACCGTGAACAATTGCAGGCGTTTCGAAGATCGTTTAAATTTGACTTGATGAACTTGTTGGATATGTTGGAATATAGCATGATTATGAAGAAGAAGAAGAAGAAGAAGAATAAGAGGAGGAATAAGAAAAAGGACAAAATTAGCGAATACAATAGACTAGTACATAAGATATGGAGATTAATTAAATTTACCGACACGAAATTATCTGAACATTTTGTAAAATCTAAACGATCACAATACGAAAAAAGACAGAAATCGTGCCGATTTTATAAAAGAATAAATCAAACATAGCCTATATTGTTGTTTTCTTTTTTTATTTATTTCTGACAATGACGAGGACGAAGAAGATTACGTCGACGACGTCCATGTACGTTTACAGTATTGTATACGTTCCATAGAACATTGCGCAAACATTCGATAGCATCCGTCTGACCGTGTCCAAAGAATCCTTGTTTATTCGACGACTGATAACGTTGTCGTAATATAAAAAACGATCGGACGTAATTGTATACGTCCGATTGATTTCTGGAAGTCCATATCTCATTTCGGAAAGCATCGATGTCGGCGTGAAAATCTAACACTTCTCCTTGTTCTCGTTCTTTACACTCATGAGTCCAGTCGCCGTTATAGAGCAGAGTCTGAAACGAATAAGCGACGTGTCGATTCAACAAATTCTGTTGCTCCTCCATCGATGAGAATTTTCGTTGCTCGTTACATTGCTGAAATGTTTGTACGTCGTCGTATTCATGCATGGCATAGAAAACGTTCTTTAGTGCGTCCAACACGTCCGAATTGCCGTATCCAAAGTAGAGGGACAACGAAGACGTTTGGTAATCTTGATAGGACTCTCGGATACGAAGAAAACGACGTATAACATCGGCAGCCGTGTTACGTCCCTTTATTTCCCACATACTACTTCTCAATCGTTGTAACTCACGATGAAGGTTCAACTGTCTCGGATCGTAACCGCTAATCTCCCAAAAATTGACGAGATTCCCATGCAAGGCAGCCGATAGATATTCGAAAACTTCGGCACTGACATCTTCTTGTGAGATTTGTTTACGTTTTTCTATCAGATAGTTCATGTCCACGGTATTAGCGCCATTATGACGAGCGTAACATCTATGAATTTCAGATTTCATGATGTCCAATCGAACAGAGTTGCGTGGCCTCTCGTGTGACACAAAACGTCCTTTTTATAATATACAACGGAAATTTTTACAACGAGAGCTGTTACCAAATGTGCTGTTTTCACGATACGTGTCGTCCGTCAACGCTCCAATGGGGTTGTATGGCCGAAATGAAATTGTTTACGCGGTAGAAAAACCATCCGATCGTGATGATGTACGTCTGAATATGCGATGGCCGGAAAATGCCATGGTTTTGGACGAACGAAACGCAGTTAGATGTAACGTTCGTCTTAAAGAAGCCGTCATGGATGGATGTCATGCTGTAGTTCGTATGGTCTCCGGCAACCGAGTTGCGTGGCGCATACTCGATCCTAAACTGCACATAGCTTACGTTGGCGACTGCGATGAAAGAGGAGGAGGAGGAGGAGGAGAAGCAGGAGAAGAAGAATATAATGGTGACGCATTTGAAGAAAAAGAAGAAGAAGAAAACCCATCATGGACTATACATCGTCGTCGTAGTCGTCGTTTTTATCGTGCTGGTGGTGATGGTGGTTGTGGTAGAATGTCGTATACAGACTATGACTTTTCGTTAGAAAAATCTCTTTGCGAACATTTCGGTGAACGTTACTACGACAAAACACTCGATAAAATGTACGTGTCTGCAATTGCAATACGTACAGGTGAACAGCCGGAAAAGTTGTTGAAAGAGATGACAAAGAAGCTGACAAAGTGTCGAGTGTTTCCTACGAGCGGTTGTTGGTTATCGACCAGTAAGAGTTTCTACAGAACGACGGCCACGTGGAAGTATGCCGGACTTAAACCAAAAGAGCTGTTTTCGCACGACGGGAAAAACAACGAACGCCACGTTGTACGACACGATCCAATGAGATGCGAACTGTGCGTCGAAGAGCATTCGAGATGTTGCCGTCCGTCTCATCTATGTTATGGATCGACAAAGTCCAACGTGAAAGATATGCGTTTGCGCCAGGGTGTTGCCGACATAGTGCACGGTCTACGTGACGATGAAAACATAGACAAATTCCGAAATCTTGTCGATTCGTTTGCAACGCTCGTCATACGAGAAGAGAACACTTCACGATGATGACGCCAAAGACCGCCGTTGACCGTCTTCAATCTGATGATGATGATGATGATGTTGATGCTGCGTTTCACCGTTTCGACTAAGCAGAATCGCCACTCTATCGTCCACGACTCGAGAAGATTCTGATTCCGAGCACAGAGTTTCGGTGTCGAGAGGAAGTTTTACGTTCTGTGCCATCTCGTTGACTTTATCGTTGTAGATTGTGGCCAATGTCAACGTTTTCTTGTAATTCTCTTCGCTGACGTGAGGAGGTAGATTCAACAGTGTCGACTGTAAAGAATTGCTCAGACTGTGCGTGTCTATTTTGATTTTCATATCGTTCAGATTACCGTCCATCGAGTTTAGCATACTGAACATTTGCTCGTATTGTATTTTTTTTCGCATTAATGTACGTATCTCAACCTTTACGGTTTCCTTGTCAAATTCATCTTCAGCACTAATGTCTTCGTCGTACATACGATTGCGTAGACATATCATTTCGGATTGAATCTTTTGCATACAGTCTTTGGTGTCTTGCTTTTTGGCGTCAAGCAATCGAACGTATCCTTCGAGACGACTGTGGAACTCTGTTATCTTTTCACAAACTTTACTCGGATCTTGTACCTTATTCACCGCTGCTTCTTCGTTTTCATCATTATCATTTTCATCTCCTAGCAATCGATATCGTCCACAGTTGCAAATCGTCGACATGATCCACGAGAACATTTTGAAAACGTTTCGTCTCTTTTCAGCGGTGGTGATGGTGGTGGTGGCGGTGATAGAAGGTCGAACGGTTGTCATGTCAAAACAAGGTGTGCTGAATCAAGAGATTTTCCACCTTAATAACACGTGGTACGTGATCGGCGCTAATCCAGTGATCGTAACCTTTCCCGAAAATAACTGTTTACATTACGCGGAGAGCGTATGTTATAGACTTGCAGACACCAGCAGGCACCAAATCATAGTGTCTAGACACACGCCACATCATCGCAAATATCAACCGTTTGTTCGTCTCAGCAGCTTTCCCGATAGACTGATGTATGCGATCGAAAAACACGGATGGAAGATTGTTGGACGTTTAGCGCGTGTTAGAGGACTGAATAGTAGTAGTAGTAGTAGTAGTAGTAGTAGTAGTAGTAGCAGCAGCAGTAGTATCATCGATACATCTACATTACGATCAAAATACATATGGGTGTCAGAAGGACTTCCAAAATCAGTAGCAGAAAGAGACGAGGTTCTGTGCACAATCGTCATCCTTATCGTGATCGTCACATGTATAGCGTGGTCAGTACATCAAATTACAACAAACAATCGATGTTTCTCACCAACATTAGCAGCAGCAGTACACTCGATTAGAGACCATTGACTGGACGTAACGTTGTACATTGCATCGTATCCGTTGCTACACGAAACGTATGTTATGCACACTGGAGGAGGTTCGCGTACGCACCGTACGCCCAACAACGTACGCAGTTCTTTACAGCCAAGCGTACAATGAATCATAGTCGATGACGGTGGCTTACCTCGTATCCTCAACGAATCTCCTACCTTTCGGTAAACGCTCTCGGTCACCAACGTTAAACGTTCTCGGCTTGTGATCGTTTGCGTTGTATCTAAGACCACGACCGGAATGATCCCCAACACCACCGCCACCACCAGCACGTTGATGATGACGAGGTAATACAGGTGTTTTTTCATCACTATGCTCGTCGTCGTCGTCATCATCATCGCTACTTTCGCACAGTCCCCCGGTAAATACGTCGGTGAGCGTCTTGTCGAATTGTAACACGTTACTTCTGATGAGCTGATCAACGCTCAAAGGCCGGTCAGTGGGCAGAGGAAATGGATCCGACACGTATTCGTAGATTAACTCTATCGAACCGAAACAATTGTTTTGCTTGTTGTTGATGTCCAGCTCCAGCACAAGACTTTTATCTTTCATGAGAACGTAATTCGACTGTGAATGTAAAGTCTTTGTGACACTCACCAGCGACTGTACGACCGGAAAAGGAACAATGTACTCGTTCTTGTTACTACTCTTGAAGTTATCCTTGTCGAAATGATTCCTGTCCGAGATGGCCATCAACAAGCGACCGTTTGACTTGAGCGCTGCGTGAACAACGTTCTCAAAGTGTGCCGTGTTAATTTCGTCGATACCGTAACCGTCATCTTGCATGTACTTTGCGTATTCTTCAAAGTTTTCATGTCTTTTTGGCATGATGATTGACTGAGTGTCGTGATCGACTCTTTGGAAATCATCGATGACAACGCGAAAATCTCGTTCCACAAGATGTTTTACTAGAGACGTGCCAAACACTTGACGTACGTTATCACTCTTGATTTTGTTCATCATACTCGGTACGGCCACGTCGCAAGTCTTCTTGTCCGTCAGCGTTCCGTGGTACTCGACCCTCCATGCCGTTCTTACTCCTTTCTCGACAGTCTTGTCGGCCGTAACGTTTTGACGAATTACGTCGGCCGTACCCGCCCATGTGATGGCAGCCTTTTGGCAAAAGGCCGGCGTCATTAATCTGGTCTTTTTGTCGATCACCATCAATCGCCATCCGTACAGCGTTGACGGATCAAAGGTGCCTGCGTTCAATGTCACCGACACCTTATCGAACCGCCAAACACTACAGCCGGCATCAACATCGATTGGAAACAGCGCCCTCGACGGTTGACAGTCGGAATGCAGTTCAGTTTGTATGGCATAGTCGCCCGGTTTCTTTGCAGGACAAACGTCTCGCGATACGTCGTCTATTTTAGCAAAACATGAGTTTTGAAACTGAAACATTTCATGATGTCGACGAATGTTTTCGTAATCTCCATCATCACCTATCACGATATTTGCCATTTTCACACGCTTACACACACACACACACACACACAAACACACACACACGCACACACATTTATACGTTATTGAAATAAAAGAAAAGAAAAACAAAAATGGTATTTGCTTTTGTCTTTATTTTTCTAATTTCTTAAAACCCATATTTTTTTCGAAGTGAACCGTTGTTTCGTAGACGATCATCTATTCCGGAATCAGTGATGGTCATGTATTCGATAAAAAAGAACATTTTCCGCAAATGTCGATCCAAACTCTCCAGGTCTTTAGCGTTCTTTTCCACTCGATCCTTCCACGACTTTGCCGTCATCTGAACAATGTCTTCTGCATAAGAAGCAATGTTCTCCTGAACGTACCTGAACGGTATCAGAGAATCTTTGTATCGAAAACAGAACATGTTGTTGTATTGTGCCAACAAATTGTGCCACTTGGTCAATGTCGTATCATCTTCTCGACAGAATGAATATATCGGTTTCACAACGTTCGACGATACTTCGATGAATGGAAATGCGTATCCTGACTCGAATATGTTAACTTGCGTCTTTACACCGACGCCAACGACATGCGTGTGAAAATCGGATCCTAGAAAAGAGGCTGCAATCAAAGTGTTGAGACTAGCGTATGGACAGTACAGCGTGTCTCTCGCCCATTTGCCTAGCCTGTAACACGAAGTGATCCTGGGCAGTTTGCGTACCAGTAGAGCGTCTGATTGAAGGGTGGTGAGCGTAAACAAACAGTCACTGTCACACGTTTCCATTAGAATGTTGGACGAAGGAATCTGTACGTTGAAGCGTAGAATATCATGAAATGTGCCAAACAGTATGTCTGATTCCGATGATACGTTTCGATCGGGCAGAAAACTCTCGAAATCACAGCACCACTTTTCCAGCGTTGACGAAAGGCATGTGGACAGACGACACCAGTCTCGTGTCGTGCTGTTATCAAAACCGGCTCCGACGACCGTGTAAACGGCGTATTCGCGGTCGTATTGTCGATCCTTTTCGAACGTTGATCGAAGAGCTTGAACGACACCCGATTTGTTTTCTCTGCTACTGATGAACGATTCTATACTGCCGATGTAACTGCCGTCTTCTTGTCGACACACAGACGTGCCCTTTTCAGCGGCAATCGCGCACAGATTCTCGTCTACACTACCTAATTTGTTCACTTGGTTTTGAACTCCCTTTTTTTTAACGCTTCGTCTACGTTTCAATTCCACTGACTTTGCATACGGAGCTGCGCCGTCCACAAACAACAGCAGTGCCTTCAGCGAAACATTATCACTTTTCCGTCGTTGCACTTTTAAAACGTCATCCGCGCATGCCAGTGCGTCTTTGAGAAATTCTGTTAGTACATCTTGAACGGTGAAATGTTGATACACGTTCACCACACCGTTGTCTGTATTGCGCCAATTCTTACTTTCCAGGTTTCCGATAACGCTCGAGTTTTCGATACAGGATTGTAGGTCTGGAAAACATTTCTTAACACGAACTCCTATATTACGTTTAACGATCTTGTGAAATGTCTGCGTAGCGTCCACCATCACGGCCACAATATCGTTACAGTTTTCACCAAACGATTGATTAATCTTAGCATTGCTGTCAATGACGTCAGAGAATTTTCCCTTGAGCCCCATGGCGATTTTATGTCTCGCGTAATACACCTACGACTGACGTATATAATAATTATTATTATTGTAACGTGGCGTCAAGTTACCAAGATGATACTTGATTGGTTCGATTGATTATGATGGACGAAATAGTATGCGTGAAATGCAATTTGTCGTCGTCGTCATCATGAACACACACACACACACACACATAAAACACATATATGTTTGTTTAAATTTTTATTTCATCGACGTAAATTTGAAAAATCAATTCTATGCAATTCTGAACTTTTTTCTTTCACCCATTGCAGTACATCAACGATAGCATCCACGTTCACGTAACTGTACTCGAACTGTACATCGGAATCGTCCAGTGTCATCTGACATTTCAATTCGTACTCTTTTTTCACGTCGATGATTTGAAAAGAGAATGATGTGATGTAGTCACAAAGTGTAATTCGACGATCTCCCAACGGATTTGAACATGTTAGGTAAGCATTCGATATGGTACATAATACACAATAGGGTCGTCCGTAGTAGTTTGACGCTCCTACGTCTGTCAGATTACAACCCATGATAATAGTTTTCATTGCGTCCACGTTCATGCATTCTCCCAACGTATAACTGTTGCCGTCGTCACTTTTTACGTATCGAGATACACAGTCGGCTGAAGCGCATCGACGAACGTTTGCACGCACGTCCGATCTGTATCCGTGTTCGTACCCGTTGAAATTGAGCATGTCTATCGTCCACTGATCTGGAACGAGTGATTCGTTCGGTACGTTGCGTACACGATCTAGAAAGTGTTCATGAACTTTCAGTTGCTTGAGTACTCGTCGTAAGTTCAACTCGTACATTTCTGATGTTGGTCCTTCTTCTTCTTCTTCTTCTTCTTTCTGATATTCGTGTACGCTTTTTGTGAGAATGTCTGACTCACCTCTGGTCCTTTTAAGTTCGTCGACAATCTGTTTTATATCGCACGTAGACTGAACCAAAGACACGTTACCACCGGCGTTCATTCTCTGTCTAAATCTTGTGCCTGCACTGCGACTCGCCGCGTGACAAGTCGAGTCTGTCTTTTGAGCAGCAAAACATATCTTTCGCTCTTTTCGTTCTCTCTGAATTATTGGCGCAAAAGCACCATCTTGATCGTCAACGTTTCTTTTCATGTTACCGAATGAAACCTGCAATGCACTCACACACCTTTTTATGACTCTTCACACACAATTGAGTCACTGCACGGTATTCGTTGCTTCAACGACGGTTCTTTCATCGAAGAATAACGAGAACATACGTTTTCCATGAGTTTAGGATGGAATGCTAAAAAAAAAAAACTGCGTTGGTCACATGAAAGGTTTGATGAAGTTTACGACCCATAAAGCGACGAGTATCATGACGACACACACTACAAACCATATTAGATAACAGACACATTGACATGTCTTTGAAAGTACCTTAAATGGTGCGGTAACAGTCTCTACGATCATGGTTGTTTCTTTAACGACAATGTAAACAACGTTAACGTGGGCAACGGTGGTGCTGGTGGTGATGATGACATGTACGTTTCTGTCGCCCTTTTTTCAATCCTTCTATTATCGTGTTTGTCTATTCTCGTGCACGACATACGCGTTGGCTTTAAGAAATTGTCATCGATAGACGATTTGCTCGTAAAAGACTTTAGTGACAGAACCAGCGCGAATATCTTATACTACGAAGACGGATGGAGGGAAGACAATCCGTTACTCGCAGTGATCTGTACAGCGGCGACGACACCGAGTCGATCGGCTCCAGTGAAAAGAAGAAGGGTCGGTTGGCTGGCAGAATCACTACTCGTAGGTCCGATAGAAGCAAAGTTAGGAGTGACATCCATCATGATGATAGACGTAACGACAAGTTTTGCCTACTCCTCTGCGGCATCCAAATCGTGCTCATAATTCTCGTGTGCACGATTCACGTTCATCTGAAACGTGCCTATCGCTCGTTGGATGATCACAAATGTAGACTGAACTTTGGCGACGTTGTCGTCACCTCGGACACGGGATATCGAATCGTGTCGGACGAAGGGCAATCGCTTCTGATGCGCTCCATCGATCGAACGTGGATGCCTTCCGAACCATGTCGAGGATCCGAAGATGATCATCAACAGTTCACGTGCATTTCTAAAATGTCATTGTACTCAACAAAAAACGCGTACGTGTTCACATTGTTCAACGACACAGATAGCGGTAATGTTATACTGGTGCAAGGACCCGGTTACGACGCTGACGACGACCAAGTACCCATCTACATGCGCACAGACTTGGACAGTGGCAAGATAAGCATTGGATATCCACCGGTGCCAAACGATTACGGACACAGGTTTTCAAACGATTCGATGATCTACGTTGACGGTCGTGTCGTGTCGCAGACAACGTCCAAGAATTTGTGAGCACATTTCGACGACCAACATTCCCTTCTCACATAACCTGAACGCAAGGTATATTGCAATTTCTGTCTGGATGAACGATGACATCGACCTGACATTTGGCAGAAACTTTCATTGGTGTCAAAGAAGAAACGATTGCCTCGTCTCGTCGTTCGCGTTATTTCCATGCCGGTGACACGTTGCACGTCGTCCACAATATTTCTCAACTGCTCTTCGGACAAAACTTCTTCGGTGGTGGTTGTTGTTGTTGATACATCTTTCTTTGGCTTTTTTACCAAATGTGACAGATCGTATGGTGTTTGACAAACGCTGTCGGAGCAGTAGTGCGCCAATGCTCGACGAACATCGACGCCTTCGCTGCTGCTGCTGCTGCTGCTGCTGCTGCTGCCTACACGACGCAAAAGTTTAATAGGTTTCGATGAGATTTTGTAACATCCCGGCAAACGCAACGATCTACCACCGGCGTAAATGGACAGATCGACGCATCTCATCTCCGGATAGACTTTGCACAAAGCTGTCATCATGGACGAGAGAACGTCAATGTTTTCAATCGGTCTCGGTAAACGTTGGTATACGTGTAAAGAAAACTTGTCGCTTCCTTGGCTCGAGTATACGTGTGGATTGTCGGGCAAATGGCCGAGCTCGGCCGAAAGTGCACGCTTGATGCTTTCGGCCGTTCTCAGGGCAGATTCATCGCTGCACTGAAGTCTGTTTGCATCGTCGATGTCGATCGGTATGTTGTGAATGTGGAGGTTTTCGTTAAACACTTCGCTGTACGACGACACGGAGCATGATTGAATACTACGCTCTAGTGCGGTCGGTGACGCAACCACAAAACTTCTACTGCCGCTGCCCGCTTGGCACATCTGAGATGCCAACACGGATATGCGTCTAGGTACATCGAGAGCGAAACAAGTCCACGCTCCAACGTCCCTACTGGCTGGAGGAGGTTGACACCGGGCGTACGTCTGTGCCACGGTATAGGCACGAGGAAGTTTAGCGTGACTGGCCAGCAGACCGACGGATGCGAATCGATCTGTGTTGTAATAGTTGACGATACGCTGTTGAATGCCGTTCTGATGAGTGAAGCGATCGACGATCGTATCATCATCATCATCATCATCAGTGTCCTGGTAACAACTGTAGTCCATGAATAAATTTTGCTATTTTCACACTGCTCTCTTTTGCCAGTATATTGTACTCTATAATCAAATCTAAATTGATCATGATCCATGCCTTTCGCAACTGTTTTATAAGAGCCCTAGGAACGAGTATGTGGTCTACATGTGAACCTCCTCCTCCTCCTACTCCTCCTCCAAATTCAAATCTTGGATAGAGAAGAAGAGGAACGTCTACTATACCACCACCACCACCACCACCACCACCGTCTGTTACCAATTCCTCCGCAACTACCTTGTCGCGAATAATGTGAAACGTGTAGTCGCAATGTTCACTGGCAATTCGCCAAGCTTCGCACGTTGATCTTTTGCATAGTACGTCGAATTCATCCTGCATGGCCATATAACCACGAACATCGACTCTATCGATTACATTCTCGTCACGATCGCAGGCGTCAGAAAAGTCACTGTCAAACGTCCAGTAGCGTCTCCACTCCAAGTACTTTTCTAACGACATGCTGTCAGAATACTATCTGGACGCGGATGCAATAGAACGCGAATATTACCAGCACAGAATCGTCGCTTGCAAACGTAACGATATGGTGTACGTTTACGAGTCTTTAGTCACATTTCAAACGGTGCCTGTACTTTTACCAACACCACCACGACTCAATTGGATTAAATTTCCAACGTTCCAGACGAGCGATGAAGTAGTTCGAAGAGCAAGAGAAATAGAAAGAGTCGGCTACGATCCCTATCCGTTCCTGGAATCTGTCGTTATGAATCGTCTATGGAACAGACTGAACGATCGCGTTCGTGTACTCACCGATTTCAGAAGTCATGCACACAAACATAACTTGGCGTCGATAAAGTGTTTCGATCGTCTCTTTGTCTCCTTCGTACCAGCCATCCACATGCATTTGTTCAACGTCGCACAGTCAACGTATAACGCACGCATACGAACGAGTGTAACGCTGGTGGGAAGAGTGTTGAGAGATTGGGGAAAAGGTGGTAGAGCCGACGAGTTTGTTAAAGCGTTACTGAAACCGTTGGTTCTTGAGACCGAAGCAGAGACGGGTATCGTGCAGTCGTTTCGACGATCATGTGGAATCTATAACCGAACGGTCAAGACAAAAAGGAACGTCGTCACAATTCAATCGGAGCCTATTTCGTGGACATTCAATTGGAACGATTGTCGATTGAAGCAACACGATCAACTTGTACTTTACGAACGTGAAGATGAACGGTTAAAGTGGACGTGCTGCATGTTTTTCGACAGACGAGTACCCATCGAACGTATTCCAATAAATCTTCTCATTTCACTCATTTCGGTGATACACATTGAGAAGAATGGAGAAACGATCGATAGAGGCCTCACCTCGTGCTTCACGCGGTCGTGTAATTCATTATTGTCTAAGAGAATCATGAGAAGAATTATTAAAAAAAATATATAAAACGATTTATTGTAGCTTTTTTTTAAATTTATTTTGTTCGTCCAAGAGTCATTATAAAAAAAAAAACACAATGTAACGCACGTCTTTGCTTTTGGTTTTATTTGTCACTACTACTACTACTACTACTACTACTACTACTACTACTACTACTATTTAATTTAGATTATGGTAAAAGATTTGTTTCAATTCATGAATCAAAGTAAACAATCCGATAAACAACATGTGTAATAGATAGATCATGAAAACACAGTTTCAAGATCTCTAGCGTTTATACCCGTTATCAATTCTTCACAATCACTATATATAAAAAAAAAAAAAAAAACAAACAGCAGCACATCGATGATTCCAATATACGTACCAACTATTGAGTAACACAGTCGTCGTAACGGCAAACATGTTCGTAGTTCTATTGTGTAAAGGCAACAGTAAGTTTAAACGTGCTAGGTAGTAGGTAGACACGGACACTGAGAGAATCCATCCCATACGTTCATGCACGCGTCACACGTAATCAAATGGTCTTCTTCGTCGCTTACCACCGTCGCTGACGATTGTGGTGAATCAACAAAGATTATTGGCGAATCGGTAATCGATTGGTCATTCAATGTATTACTACTATACGTTTCTTCGCATAACATTGGATCCAAATCGATATGGTTCAACTTTCTTGTTATCTCATGATCAACGATGTCATCATCATCATCATGATATTCCCGGGCGTTGTCGGCATGTAAACATTCTTCATTATTGTACTGCAACACTGGATCGTTTTCGTATTGTATTTCAGTCACTGTATCGTTGCGCGTGTACCAACAAGGACATTGACCGTTTCCGTCCCATGTCTGTAAACAGTGTTCGCATTGAAAGTGATCTGTCAATTCTGCCTTATAGCTATTTTTCTTCTCTTCCTCAACGAACAGCACCTTTATACTATCGTTATCAATTGGCAAATCAATATTGTACAATCTTCTTGTCATCTCACCATCATCATCATGACATTCCCCGGCATGTAAACTTTCTTCATCACCAGCGTCGTACTGCATTTCAGTCACTATATAGTTGCAACAAGGACATTGACCGTTTCCGTCCCATGCCTGTAAACAATATTCGCATTGAAAGAGATCTGTCAATTCTGCCATATAGCTATTTTTCTTCTCTTCCTCAACGAACAGCACCTTTATACTATCGTTATCAATTGGAAAATCAATATTGTACAATCTTCTTGTCATCTCACCATCATCATCATGACATTCCCCGGCATGTAAACTTTCTTCATCACCAGCGTCGTACTGCATTTCAGTCACTATATAGTTGCAACAAGGACATTGACCGTTTCCTTCCCATGTCCGTAAACAATATTCGCATTGAAAGAGATCTGTTAATTCTGCCATATTTCTTTCCCAAACGAACAGCATCTCTATACGACGATGCGTAATCAACTAACTAATGTCATCTCATTGCCTCTTTTTAAGTACTACAAATAGCCTCCTCGTAACAAAATAGAAAATTCGTCCTCGTACCCTAAACAATGCGGATCCTCGTAGCAAAAAAGAAATTCGTCTTCGAACTCAAGAAGACCGTGCGGATCCTCGTAGCAAAAAAGAAAATCGTCCTCGAACTCGAGAAGACCGTGCGCATCCTCGTTGCAAAAAAGAAAATCGTCCTCGAACTCGAGAAGACCGTGCGGATCTTCGTAGCAAAAAAGAAAATCTATCGATAGGTCCTTCATAGTGTTTTGCTTGACAAAAATAAAATATACATACTATATATGTGTGTGTGTGTGTGTGTGTGTGTATGTATGATGCAACATCCGTGATGGCAGCAGGGTGTAGACTGTGCTCGTATGACGTTGACAGTAAGCAGAGACAATTTTGCAACAATGATCCTAGTTCACAAAACTATCATCCCGTGTTGCACGGTGAGCACATATTCGAAAAGTACGGCGGTAGAAATCAAAAAGAGATCCTTCAGAGTATCACAACCAGCATAGCTACAATAGACACATCAATGAACGATATCACGTTGGACGAGGTTCGTCTTCATTTCGATCAGCACATTATACCCAGCTATCGTCGAGTGTGTGAAGAGCAATTGTTGATTTGCAGACGTTTAGAGAGATTCATGGCGGATACGGTGATGATGGAAGACGAAGTACCGTCACCGAGTGATTTTAAAACGTATAGAACCGTGTGTCAGGATACACAAAAACTTGCCAAAGAGATTGAGCAAATAAACGCTTAATTTACACACGAGCACTTGCAATACTATGAGTTCGATATACATTCATTGTATTCATACACAGACAATCTACCGCATAATAAAATGTACTCGAGATGCAGAAAGCACGTTAGTTGAAATCGTTTTATTTTTTCTCTGTTGTGAAGGAAATGAATTTGTACGCACTGAACATCTAAAACCATCCAGATATCCGTCTTGGATCAATTCGATCGTTGTTCTAACTACCAGAAAATTAAAATCCATTCGACATGGGGCAGATTTTGTTAACTCACGGCAGCACAGTTTCACGAGTTTGCTTACGTTGGAAAGAAACAACGTCGTCGCGGGCTCATCAGCGGCTTTAACTGTAGTTAAGTGTAGTGAAGGCCAACAAACAAACCGTTCAAAATAAAGGTGAAGAGAAAACGCAGACCAATTTGTTGTGTATTTTTTAATTGGTAGTGGAATAATAAAAAACAAAAACAAACATGTGCCTCAACCAATTCTTTATAATTATTATCATCATCATCATCGGTATTTGAGCACCAACTAAGTATTCGGTAGTTACTACTGGTTTTTTTTTAATACCACTTACGTTTTTGTCGGTCATGTGTATTACATAGTTTGTTACCATCATCAACGTCCACTCAGATAATTTACGTTTTTGCTTCTCTGGCCGTTGTTATTTGTATCGTTTACAGTACTACTAGCTGTCATCGATATTACAAACACACGCGCACAGTAATGAAATAAGAAGAAGACATTAAGGTTTGTGGTGCATTTATTTTTACTTTCTTATGTTATACATGACATTTTACACAATTGTTTCACACCACCGTTGCTCCGTATTCGGCCATCAGTTGATCGCACGTGTCTAGTAATGGATCTTCAGGAAACTGCACCGGTTCAATTGCATGACAAACATTTGCTTCTATTTGATTGACGTCGGCACAGTCTGTTTCAAGATCACCATCAACATAATCCTGTCCGATCAATAGATTCAGCTTTCGTATGACTTCTGTAACGGTTTGTTTGTACGGTAAGTTTGCTCTTCTGGCCAACATTTGACGATCCGCTTGCTCCTTCATAAAGTCTTGTTTGTTGATTTCACATTGAATTTTTAAAAGTTTGATCATCTCGGTCGCCCCCTTGTATTTGGAACATAATTCCAAAGTTTCGGGCAGTTTCCTTCGCAACTGTTCATACTTCACAGTCATTTCAGCGAGTCTTGCCTTTAGGCTGTCTATCTCGTATCGTTGTGTCTCCTCCTTTACCACATCCCTATGCGCGTCCATGGCGGCATGTGTCAAGTCTTTGTACATGTTTTGCGGTAACGAGTTGGCGTACTTTTCGGCAGCGATTACTCTTCCTCTCAGTCGATCTTGTTCTTGTAACATACTCAACTTATCAACTTGCATAGCTTCAAGTTCCTGTTTCAATTCCGCAATCATATCCTTTGACTTTCCCATACCGAACGAATCTGAATGATTTTTTTTTTTTGCTCTGACACGTTATTATATAGTGTGTGTGTGTGTGTGTGTGTGTGTGTCGCGTCAAGAAAAGTGATACGGTCGAAAGTATCTGTTCATAAACAGTTCAATCTCGGGACTGCGAACGTTACCGTAGAAATCGGTAGCAAACTCTCCGATGGCTTTCACCATACACGGCGTCACACAACCGTTTCTCGATCGACAAACAAATCCCATAGACTTTAGTTGATTGGGAATATAATGATCGTTGCTAAAAAACAGCGAAGGATATGGATAGTTAAGAGCGTCGGTTACTCCGGGTAGCATGCCTACGGCCAAGTACAGTTTAGTACCCGCTTTTGCATTCAATCGACACGATTCGTGAACTCCAGACAGTGTTGTAATCATCTTACCGAAATGTTGCGTTGTTATGCACGGATACGATTCGTTCGTAAACCATTGATTGCCACCGAAAGAAAGCTGATAGCCGATAGGCAGAAAGTAAGAGAGGAAATCTCTAGGAGTTTTCATGCGTGCCAGTACGGCTCCAAAGCTGTCGAATCCACGTCGTTGACACACCGTTTTGATGTATTCGTTGTGCGGCACGTCGCGATCGAAACAGTCGTTGATGTCGAGTGTAACCTCTTCTTTGATGATGTTTTGGAGGTGAGGCAACGGCACCGTTGCCTTGTCCGTACTCGCTTTAAAACTGGGTTCGGGTAACGCGTAACAGTTTACAGGAGCCGGTGTTGCAGTAGACATTTTCCTTTGACCGTTGTAAAGAAACAGCATATCGCCTCGATTGAATTGAATGGATCTGTTGAAGAATTCGTGATACGTTGTTATGTCACGAACACCGTCCGTATCCTTTTGTGCGTGAGTTGACGTTGGATACATAAAGTTTCTTCTATCGCCGAAATTTGGTATACGCGACGTACCGGCCGTCATGTCTGTCTCATCGAGTCTGTACTCGCCACGACGTTCTGTCGCTTTGATCGGTGAATTTGGCTGTATGCCCGTGTACCATCTAATACCATCACCGGCGGCGTAAGGATGGAATCGTGATACCATTATTATTTGTGTGTGTGTGCGTTTTACGAAAACAAACAAAGAAAACCGGGACGTTAACAACAAGATGGAAGAGAAACGTTTGCTTGTCAATCATCACAAAGCGCGTGAAGATCTAGCATACGTCGGTCAACGACCGAGAACGTTGGGCTACAAAGGATCTGAACAGATTCGAGTATGTACATCGAAAGACAAAACGATTATGGTTTGGATAATACCCACGTACGAGAGTAAAAAGCCTAAAGGGTGCGTAAACATTATTGGAATGGCAAACGATCAACTTGTTGACGCGTTGTTGACGTTCATGAACACGAATAGAAACTCATACTTTGTCGCCACTCTTTCCTATCAGGATCGAATCTCTTGCTTGAGTATAGCCGAGAAGATTGGCTGCAAGGACACCATCTGCGTGTTTACGTCTGCCGTGTACGAGATGTGCATGCACGATCTGCTGAAAGCCAGAAGAACCGCCGACAGAATTTCATCTTGGTCGTTGACGAATGTCGTCGACTCGGCCATTTGCAGAACGTTTGGCAAAATTAAACTGCACGAACAGGAACTCAAGTGGGAAGAGTTGATGACCTGGCTGGATACGGCCAGACACGATCAGCCGACAGAAGTAAAATCGCACGACAGTGTGTACTATATGCCAGAATCGTATCTTTGGCATCTTGTGCACACATGGATTAACAAAAACGGCAAAACGGAACATCGAAGAAAACAACACGCTCTCGTTAAACTCATACGAGGCAGATTACTGAACGATTCGGAAATGCTGTACAGAATCGCGTTTGTACGTCTCTCCTCCATCAATCAACTGGTTCAAGATTTGAGACATTATGTAAAACAAGTGTTTCATCATCATCGATTGAACGAGCAATCGGCGTTGGGTGTTCGTCACAGTCATCGACAAATTGCCACTTTCGGAACAACAACGCCACCTCCACCACCATCAATACCACAACAGCAGCTGGAAGAATACGTACACGTTACCGCTTCGTTCATGACGGCACCGTTCTATCGAACTACCGTAGTTCGGAATCTGGCGTACACAGTATCTCCAGCAGACGAGGAGAACGCGACGATGCGTCTTCATCGATACAATGCCATCGTTGGAACGTTCGTAAGATTGCAAAACTCTACAACGAAGCGTACAGACGAATCGGTATGCCTGACGAGAATGAACGAAGATTTGTTGATACTAAGCGGTGGTGGAGCTAAAGAATTTGAAACGTTCGATTTGGATAGTGGTGCGTGGAGCGTGGAACAGTCATTGGATACGGGCGTCGGCGGTGAATTGTACACGTCGCACGCAACGTGTCAACACGGCCGCGACCTATGCGCATGGTACGTGGATCAAGCGGGTGATCATCTTCTGGTGATGTTGCGACGTACCCGAACAACGTGGAACGTCCTACTCAGACATCCAATTTCCATGGACGAAAACGAAAAGCAAAAGAATGTGAAACGTACCAGTGTGCATTCGTTCTTTGACGCAAACACGATTGTAGCGTTCCACGGCAACACCGTCATCACTGTACACGTACCGTCGGGAAGGTTCGTGAAAACAACGGCACCATTGCATCCTACGCCCGGTGAATGGATAGGCGAGGTGAAACACGAAAACACTGTTCAACGCATCGGCTGTAACGGCATTGTAGACACTTTTGTTTTCCAACAGTCTGTTGCTGCTGCTGCTGCTTCTTCTGCTGCTGTCGACGAATTTCGAATACAGATTGTCAACAGAAAAATAAAACTCGAGCACGGTACTATTGTTGCGTGCGCACCGCTTCTCTTTCCCGATGGTACAGTGCGACCGACAGTGCTGCATGCATCCGTTTTAAATTCCACAAAGAAACAACACAGATTCTCTCTCTTTCGACGATCAAGAAGAAGAAGTAGTAGTAGTAGTAGTAGTAGTAGTAAGCTGAAAAGTTGACGTGAAATCATGTTCAGAAACGTCGAGCATTTCGGCGAGCATACGCCGTCCACAGCCTGATCGAAAGTAGGGCAGAAGAGGCATCATCATTTCAATGTCCTCAAACGCTCTCTTTGTCCACGGTTTCAGCGGTACGCCGTATTCTTTCATCCAATCGTCGAGCAGTGAACTGACGATGAAATCTTGCCACGATGCCGAACAATCGCTGACAATCTGCTGTAACATTTTCGCTGGAAGCGCAGACGTTGTTCCGTGGCGTGCAACGTTGCCGGCGCCTCCCCCTGACACCGGTATTGATCCCAATAGAACGTTTCTGACGAGAACATCGAGAGAGGCGGATGCCTGTTCGAGTCCCGATTGAGTTTTTACATCCAATCTGGACGCCAACATACTTCTCTCATCACCAACATCCTCGGTCGTCATAACCGGTAACAAGTGTCGTTCACGTCTTTTATCGAAAAGAAAACTCTTTCTCAACTTTTCCTTCTCCTTTCTGCATCTGACTAGATCGCCGATAAGTTTCTCTTTTTCGTCTACTGTGCTCGTTTTGTTAACGTCGTCCAGTAGAGAAGTTGCCATTGGAACGCCCATGGTTCTGGCTTTGATCAGATTCGCTACGGCTGCTCCGGTAACCAAGTCTTCTGTGTTGTTGTTGTTGTTGTTGTTGTTGTCATCTTCGCCATCATTCATGCCGTTAGATTTCGATTGAATTTTAGGACCGGTCACAATAATGTTCGTGGCCGAATTGCGCACGGCCGCCAAATGATATTCGGTCAAGAGACGTACGTTTTCACAGCTGGCGAGCAGATTTGATAGAGCGCTGTGCATTCTACCGTCAACGCCTGGCCGATGAACGACAACGACACGCAAACGAGATTGGCTTTTAATCGATCTAGCATACAGATCACCTTCGTCGTCTCTGAATACTAAACATTCGTCCATGTCGACGGCAACCGGACGACCATCGACACACGTCGTCACCACAAATCCATAGATCCATATACATCGAATGGTGTCGCGTATGAAACGTTCGATGGATTCCTTGTACGTTTGACAAAAGACGGCAACTGTACATGAAGTCGGCGATGGTATTTCGACGGTTGTGCACTGCGTTCTAACGATCGCTTCGGCACTAGCACGCATTCCATGTTCAAACATTGATTTTACCGAGATGGATGCACACAGTCTATTGAGTATACACATGCACATTGGCAACTGATCGAACGTTCGACGCAATAGTTTGGCGTGCTCTTCGTCGAGTAGATAAAACGTTTTGTTCTTAAACTCTTCATTGACGGCCGTCATGCATGTTTTGCGTTTTTCAAACACATGTCGTGCATAGTCTTTTGCGTCGAGGAACATGTTAGCGTCTCGAGTCTCTGAATCAATGGATGCTCTAATGCTGTCAACAGTCTTTTTGGTCACGTTACTATCGACCGTAGTCAGGGGCATTACTTTCCCGCCCAGAAGATTCATTTTGGCCAGAGGTGATGTGATTTCCACCGATTCGATTCACTTTCAAACAATTGACTACTTTGAGTATTCGTTGCCGATAACCACACATTTCAGAAGCAGCAGCAGCAGCAGCAGCAGCAGCGGTCATAAAAATGTTGATTGATGCTTGGAAAAGATTTACGGATAGTCTGCCTAGTGGACTTGTCGAAAAGTCAAAGCCTATCTTGATAACGGACGACTTGTGGGGTGCAACGCTGACGGGTGACGGTCGAACAGAGATCGATCTCACGCAATTGTATGCCGTCACAAAATCGGCTGGAATTTCAATTAACGTATCCATGCCAAAAAGTACAAACAAGAAAATCAAATATATTTTATATATCGAACCTTCAAAAGAAGAAGAAGAAGAAGAAGAAGACGATGACGACGATGAGGAGGAGGAGGAGGAGGAAGAGGAGGTGGTGATGGGTGTGAACGGTACTAAAGAATTAGAGATGGCCGAGTGTACGTACGAAACGCCAGAAACTATACATTATAAATTCTATGTTCACACTTCTTTCTGGTTACCAGCCATAATCTCAAAGTTACGTAAAAAGTTTGGCGTCAACTTTCAAAAGTTGATTATTGCACCAAGATTAACGGAGAAAGGTATTGAGCTGTTTGTTGCAGTAAATGTGCGCGAACGACGAACGTCCTCCACCTCCTCCTCCTCGTCGTCCTTCTCCTCAGCACGACGAGTACGATCGAAATTGATGATTAAGATGATGATAATTGTGTTTGTGGCTGGAATCGGCTTCTTGAAATATCGAACATAGACATGTATCGATTTTAAAAGCAAATAGACTCGAGAAGTAGACAAAAGAAAGGAAGTTGAAACTGTTTTTTTTTTTTTTTTTTTATTGATAAACTTTATTAGAAAGAAAGCAAGTCCACGCCAACCACAGAATAAACGTCATGGCAAGATCATCACGAACACCAGCCGTCTTTCCACTTATCGTGATTTTACCGTCGGATTTTACGAGTCTTCTGAAGTTACACAGTTGATCCTGTAAAATGCTCATCTGTCCGTCATCGATGTCTTGTGCAAACACGACTCGATCGTTCTCCAGCAACATTTGTGACAAATGTACCAGATTTCCTTTGTCTCTTGTCCAAATTCCGACACACCTACGCCCGTCCGTTCGACGTCTCTCCTTTTCGAAAGATATGTCTACTGACGTACCGGCAAAACGATCCGTTACTTGCTTTGCCATGCGAGCGGCGTGTGCGTGCGATGTATTACGTTCTACGTACACACGAACTGGCATGAATGTCAACTGATTGTACGTAGCCAAGGTCCTGTTCACCGTGTCTATTATTAGTTGGGCGTGCATGTCCAGTAAAGAATCCATACGATCCATATGTGCAACGTGGTGTTTCAAAGCAAGTATCTGCGTAGTAAAATAAAGGTTATTACGATTAATAAATGCTTTTCTTTTCTTTTTTTCGTCTCAACGTATAGTAGGGAGAGAGAGAGAGAGTGAGAGAGAGAAACTGTATCAAAATATATATATATATATATATATATATATATATATATATATATATATATATATATATATATATATATATATATAAAAGAAAAAGAAAAGGAAAAAGAGAATCAATTGGTAGCGTAATGTTGACGAATGCATTTCATCCCGTGTATTGCAATCTGGAATTTCTACAAGAACGACAAAGAATGTTTTTCGAATGGAAGAGCGCTATAGATAAGGCGGCTATAACGGACGAGATTAACGCATCCGCATTACCTATTGTCGAAAAGATTGTGAGAACGTGTGGTAGAGAGACAGTGTTGTTGGTGGAAATGAATGATGCAACCGTACAAGATATGGTCGAACAACGACAAAAACAATCGATTCTGGCTTACACAAGAACGGCAATGATGGCCGCCACGCAATTTGAATTGGGTCGACAACGAGAGATATCGCAATTGAACACGTTTCTCTTACAGGCAATAGAAATGTTCAATTTGACATTTTTACCAGATGTAGAACGTGAGTACAGAGCATCAACGCCAACCGATAAACATTGGATAATAGATAGCATTCGCAATATCATCGTACAGCTGTTGACCAACACGTACGATCAACCAATGTGGCATTCCGTCGGATGCGGATCACCGTTGGCCGTGGCCGTTGCAACGATTCGAAATCGAGTACAGAATACCAGTTGTTGTGGTGGTCTGTCTACGATTCGGGCCGGGCTCCCAGGGCACGCTACGTACGCGCTTCGAAGAATTATGGAGAGAAGAGGCGCCGCGTGCAAAATACCATCCGTTCGACTTACCTGCCTAACGTCCGACGTCGTTAACACACCGGCAACCAATCCAATGCCGGACACGTCCGACGGAGTTGGATCGACGGCAATCAACAGACCCGATGAGAAGCCAGATCTTGTAGTGGATCTTCTTTCGTCTGAAAACAGTTTGGTTAGCAATTTACCGGAAAAAAGTCGTTCGGCGAGTGAAGACGGTGAACAGACGGGAATGCCCATACACTCTAGTTCATAGCTTCCGGTGGCTATGAGGTTCATCATCTGCTGAACGACATTACCGTCGTTTCCATCAATGTGTTCCGGTACCAAATGTCGCCTGTGAGCGCACACTGTTCGCGTTCCTTTCTCGAAGCACGCATCGCACAGGTACGACTGAGTAATGTATTTAACCAGTGCACGTCCATCGTGTTTAATATTCACAAACTCTTGCGACCAGTGATCACTCGAAGTCATCGACGATGTTAAAAGAACCGACACGTTCTTAGGTTGAAAGATTGGCAGAGTTGATAGCATAGCCGTTTGCTTTATCCACGGATACTCGTCCATCCATCCCATATCACAACCGGTTCCTCTTGAAGCCTGAAAACAAAAATAAAGATGACAACAGCTGCTCTGAACGCGTATCTACAAGCAAATCGTTTCGACATATATCACGTGGACGAACTTCACGAATGTGTACCGAATAGATGTACGTTCGTGCAACCCATGCAAGACGGTGAGAATTTCGTGTGCATGTCGTCGCTACGCACGCACACCTGTACATTGTCGGCAGACTGCGTCATGGAAAATTTAGATCACAACACTCGAAGATGCGCATTGACTGGTAAAGAATTCTATACAGACGAATATGAACCGATTGTCGTTGGACTCGATACGCCGCTATACGACAACATGCAAGAGGTTAGAAAGACGACAACGACGCGAAATAAACACGATAAAATGTTTCGTTTCGGCACAACCGTACGTCAGGTTCTGGAACGATTGTACGATCGAAAGAAACGATGCAAGTACAACAACGTAAATTTCTTTGAACACAAGGCCTGTGAAATGATTTTGGAGAACATGGGCAAACAGAACATCGTGTCCGTAATCAGATACACCTTTCTAAAACACGTATCAGCAAACAGATTACCGGATACAGCGCTTCCAGAGGAAAACATGCTGGACGACGTGGTAGACTTTATTTTTGACGTTATGTCTGTGTTTATGTACTACTCGACGTTACAATATTCCAAGAAAGACTTTCTACTCAGCAACGGTCACGAAACGGTCGTGTACTTACTAAAGAGCACGTTGAATGGTATTCGTTCGGCGGAAAGCGTCATTCTAAAACCACGCTTTCCTCAACTGAAACCCATGCCAGGTGATCGGTTGATGTTTCCGATATTTCAGGTGTCGACCTCTCAACTGACAGCGTGCTCGAGGTTGTTACAGAGCATGGCGAATGAAAAGATTTGTCGTTATCATTTGGCAAAATTAAATCGAGAATCTTAGTACGTTTTCGTTTGTGTTTTTTCTTCTTGATTACGTTTTCTTTCTTCAACAACGATTTTGATGATGATGATGATTGTGTCGTTGTTGTTGTTGTTGTTGTTGGTGGTGGTGTTGATGATGATGAATTTACAGTTGATGTGGTCATGTACCAGAAATTACGTTGAATTAGTTCATCGGCCGATCGACGCCATGACATTTTCTCGTTCTTCTTCTTCTTCTTCTTCTTCTTCTTCACACGACGTACGTATATGCGCAACATGTCATTAATGACATAATGGTAAATTCGAAGACAATCATCATCATCATCATGTATACATCATCACAGACCGAAACGTTGATGGACACGACGGCTGTTAGACAGAGGCCGACAAAGAGAAAAGGACGGGACGATAATAAAGAGGTTGGCAAACAGTCGAAAAAAATGACGCCGTATCTTGGACGAGTTCTCGACGAACTCGCAGACCCGACGCTCACAACAACGACGCTCATGAGAATGGTATCGACTGCTTACAGATCCGGCTACCCTCCAGATGGATCCATGCTGGGTCTAAAAGCGCAGCTACTTCGAATGGACGGCTTTTCAAAACAGTTTTCAAACGCGTTCGTTTCTGGTCGCATAGTTGTTGTCGACGCAAAGAATCTTAAAAGCTTGTACGAAAGTCTGTGTGAAATAATCAAAATGATTGAAATCATCACAGAAATCAACAAACATGCTGACATGAAAGAGAGAACGCGTAAATTGTGCGACAGTTTGTTTCTCGGCGGTAGCTTTCTAAATTCGAAACAAGTTCGGGTCTCAATCGTCATCAAAGACGGTAATCTAATACAACAAAAGATACACTTTGCAAAACATCTCAAGACAATGACTGCCGTTCCAGGTATACATTCACAGTCGCCTGTAATAGGCGGTGGCGGCGCAGGAAAAGAGAAATCGTTTCTACAGCTAGGAAAGTTTCAGGCCGGCAATAGACTGACAATGAAAGATTTTTTTCTGAAACACTACACATCTACGCAAGGTAACAATTCCAGCGATCGTGATGCTCTCTTCAACGAAACCGGATTAAGTAAAGACGATTTCGAGAGATTGTTGAAAGCGTGTACGCACATTCAAAACGTGGAAATTGGAACCACGTTTCGATTGATGAAATACGTGTGCGCGCTGTTCGACAAAAGACCGAATCTGTACATGATTTTCGCTTGCCTCGTACTACATCGCATAGTTCATCACATCGGCGATGCTACACTGCTCGCCAGAGCCGACATGTGGAATCTCGTGTTGGGACAGAGTGAAGAGATCACAAACAGTTGGAACTTTGAAAGAATCGACGCGGAAATCACGGCAGCTGAGAGTAAATGGAACGCGGCACATGCTCCGTGGTTGACCGTTGACTCGGCGGAACGTCCCACCGTCGAATGGATCAGAAAGTTGGCAAAAAAGATACAAGAGGACTTTGCGCCATACGAAAGAAATGCTTTGGACATTGACTTTGACCATTTGTTTGGTGCGCTCGTGTCGTACATTAAAAAACACGAATTTCTCAAGATTCGTCTAAGAGATCATGCACTCGTTACTGGAACGATCGACGAACTTAAACCGTTTCAATGTGAACGACCTCCGTTCGGAACGCCCACTGCACAAGATGACATGCCATGGAGAGACTGTTGCCATTACGAGGCGAACGTATGTGCTATTCTACTCAACGCTCTTTGCAATATACCGGTTAGATCTCCTGAATCAACGCGCAAGATTTCACTCGACACGGCCACCGAAGGCATGGCAATGGTCGAACAAAGTCGGTTCGAAATAACGCAACTCAGTTACCAACATCTGCTAAGTTTGGAGGCTAAAGCGCGTGAACGTGCCGCCAACATCACTACTACCGATTCTGAATCTCGTATGCCGGTGATGAACACAGAATCTGCTGATAATATGTCGGTGGTGCAGCAGCAGGTGAACACCGAAACTGTTGACGACGAGGCGCGTACTACAAACGCATCAGATACGCTTTCTGTTCTCGAACCTCTGGTCATCATGGAAGGTATGCCGGCAAATACCACCCAAGACACACTACTTTCTGTGCTTGAATCTGGTACGACGCCGGCGGTGATGAACACCGAAACTGCTGACGCGCTTACTACTCACACCGATGATGCAATTTCTGTGCTCGAATCTATTGACATAGCAAGCATGCCGGCAAACACCACCCAAGACACACTTTCTGTGCTTGAATCGGGTACGACGCCGGCGGTGATGAACACCGAAACGCGTACACACACCGATGATACAATTTCTGTGCTCGAATCTATTGCCATAGCAAGCATGCCGGTGAACACCGCAATTGTACACGAAGAAGAAGAAGAAGAAGAAAAAGAAGGTGACGGTGATGATGATTTACCTAGCATCGGTCAACTGCTCGCTCCTTACGTGAACACGGCCAACAGCATCTTACCTTCAACAAACGACGATTTGCCCATCTTGGACGAAGACACCGTTCAAAGATTGCGTGAAATCTCGGACGATGTGAACGCTCACAATAGTACAATGCACGTAAAACTCTACGATATTGAAGATTGGATATCATCTCAGCCCGATTCTAATGCCGAATCCCAATCGCAGATTGAAGTCATGCAATGGACAAAGGCAAAAGCCGAAGAAGAACGACGGACGGCTTTGAACACGCTCGAGACTCAACGAGTAGAACACGAAGAGTTCAAGAAGACCATGGCCACCAGGAATGCAGAGTCGACGAGAGAAAATGAAAAAAAGACGCGAGTGAGCGACGCAAAAATTAAAGAGTTGGAAACGAAACTGGACAAGACCGAAGGCGAACTGCGAAACAGTAAACGTTTGGTGGACGAAATGAAGCAACAACTTCACGACACCGAAATGCAAAATGTCGACGAGTCAGACACTCTAAAAGCCTTGCTTAACAAAAAGACGGACGAAGCACGTGCACATGAATTGATTTTGAAGCGCAAGCAATCCGAATTGATATCGTCAAAAGAACACGTTGACGAGCAGACGAGTCGTCGCATCGAAGCGCTCACAAACGAAGTTGGTGAATTGCGCGTGCTGAACAGAAGATTGGACACGGCCAACACGCTTTCGGAGACAACGTACAGGCAGCGAATTCAACAGTTGGAAACTGATTTGCAAACGTACGAAGAAAAGAGCAGATTGTATCAGTCGAGCGTACAAAAAAATGAACAGTTGATGAGCCGACATGTTGACGATTTGGCATCGCAACTTGATGCCGAAAAAATAAACTCTGCTTCGTTAAAACATGATGCAGAGAACATGTTAAAATCTCGAGAGCAGGCGTATTTGACCGATCTGAGAAAATTGAACAATGAGCTGCAAAACGAGAAGAAAAACGTACAGAAACTCGGTCGTGACTTGCAACAGACCACCGATTCGGCGCATCTGCAAAGAGAACAACTCAACAATAAACTGATGAACGCAAACACGACGTTCACCATCAAGCTGGACGAAATGAGAAGGGAGATTGAAGAACAGGACAAGAGGCAAAACTCGGTTCAACACGAAAAGAATCTAGATGCGGTTCAACACGAAAAGAATCTAGATGATTTGAAACAAACTCTTGTCGAGACCGAACAGAAGGTAGCGCAACTGAAACGAGATGGCGACGAAAAAATAGATGAATGGAAGAAACGTGTTGAAGAAGTGAAGATGGAGCGTGACAAAGCAGCTCAACATCGTGTCCTGTTGGAAAGACAGGTTCGAGAGTTGACGAGCAAAGCTGCAGAGGACAATTTCACTCGAAAACGTTTAGAAGAGCGACTGAAAAAGTCAATCGAGACACACGCCGAGTACGTGTCGGAAGCTAAACAGAGCACGAAGAAAGAGACTGAAAAGAAGATGCTCGACATGTTGACACAGGCCGAGAAACAGCACACGCGGGAACGTGACGAGGAACGTGATCGACTCGAAAAACAACTGAAATCTGAAGTAACTAAACTAGGACAAAAACACGACGCAGAGATGAAACGTGTCGCGAAAGAACACAGCACTGCTATACAGCGACAGTTGACGTCGGCAGCGAACGCGTCGAGCAATCACAAAACAGAATTGAAGTCGACAATACGTGATCTAGAAGAAGCGCGAAAAGCTCGTGACTCGTTGTGTACGCAAAACGCTAAACTTCAAGAGAAGTTTACTGCCAAGGAAAAAAGTTTAGCTGAAACACATCGGTTATCCGACGACAAGAATACAGAAATATCCTCTCTTGCCGCTCAGGTAATTATTTTAAAAAATCACAGCTTGACTGCACAAAAGCGCATCGAAAGTCTCGAAAAGGAATTGGAACATTCGCAGCGAAAAGTATCCGAATCCTATCTGAAACTGTCTGAATTCATAAAGAATCAAAGCGACGGAGGCGGTGGAGGAGGAGGAGATGGTGGATCTGATGTGTTACATGAAAGAATGAAAGATATCGAAGCGTCATTGGAGCAAGAAAAGCGCCAAAATCTATATAAAGATGGACAGATTGCACATTTGAAGTCTGATGTTAAATTTTTAACTAGTAAAGTTGAAACTGCAAACAGCGAACGAGAACGACAGGTTGCAAACTTACAACGGAAACTTTTCAATAAAAAACGTACGTCGCATTCGTTATATACGTTACATCATGATGAAGATGAAGAGGATAAAGTGGAGGAGGAAGAGATATACGATGAAGCTGAGTACAATCATGACTATTACGGTGATGAACATGATGATGATAATGAGCATAATGGTGGCAATGAGGATGATGATGAATACAAAATACAATTTGTTGTCGATTACAGTCCAAGTAATACGTCCTATCATCAGTTATTCGGAACCGGAGAGTTTACTTTCAACGAAGTGATTAATCAAGCAAGACATTACATCAATTCCACCGATGATGAAGATGTATCAACAGTAGAAGCAGCAGCAAAATTGACCGACAGATGTGGCTCGACATATTTTGCGCCTATGGTCGTACGCAAAGGCAATGTAACCGAAGGCGATAGAACTGTAATGAAAGTGATTTCGTTCATGGGAAAAATACCGGGCGTGACATTGGTAAAACCGAGTCAAAGTAGCGTTCCCATTTGTTTTCTTGCGTCAGACAATTCGTGCAAGTATCGCCGTAGAGGTGATGCACGATACGTAATTTTTGGCAAGGATATGCGTATAGATTGGTCGGAGAAAGATTGGTATGTACAATTGGTCGGACGTATTCTCGAAAACAATCTTAGACACAATCCAAAGGTAATCACTGCAGCACCATGTTTGACCCAACAGACGATCCAGTTACCAGCTCCGATAACTTTCTAATCCTAATCAATCTTCTCTTGACCAATCTAATAGCGAATACTCGTCGACATGAGCAGAAGAAGGAGAAGAAGGAAGAGGAGAGACAACTGATTACCTCCATATTTTAGATTATGTCGTTTGATTTATGGAAAAGTTTAGAGTCACGCGTTGAACGTAGATGGATAGAATGGTCTCATCATCATCATCATCATCATCACGACGACGACGACGAGGAAGAAGAAGAAGAAGACAACGCTTACTTGAAAGAATTGTTGAAGGAATTCAAAGGAAATTTGGAGAGTATATGTACCAAAAAAGGCGATGAACAAGATGTTCTCTATTACGCACGATGCATTGCGCTCATCGAACGTCTCTTGTTCGACACAACCACGATAACGTCCGAGTGTTGTACAATGGCCGACATGGACAGTATATTGAAACGCAATGTTCTCTTTGCCTGGACCAATGTGCACTCTTTCAAAATTCTCGAAAGATTATCAACAATTTGGAGATTTGTGACTGTAATGGGAACCGTACCGGCAATGCCGATCGGATGCTGTCCCATTGTCGGCTACAAATGTTTTTGGTGTAGAATTAAAGATGAAAACCTTACAGATGAGTGTCATCATCTTGTCACTACCGTATTCAGCGAAACAACAGAACAAACAGCAAAAAAAGAAGAGACATCACTCGTTGTATTTCCACTTCCAGCATCATCATCACCGCCACCACCACCACCACCATCATCATCATCATCATCATCATCATCATCATTATCAACATCAAATTATTACGATGAGTTTGGTTTTGCCAAACGCATCGATAAACGAGTCAAGAATGCCGTTGAAAAACTTAGAATTGAAATCGAGAAAGAAATTCGATATGTAGAATCGTGCGTTAGCTATACGTTGTTGCCAAAAACAATTAGTCTCGAGTGTACGGCATCGATTGCAAAACTGTTGTGTTTTGCCGAACGCCGTCGGTGCATGGCGTCCAAGCAGTACGCGTGTTTCGAGCATTGTAATCTTGATGTTTGGAGTAGAAACCTGCTCGAGTGTATGTTGGCGAATCCGGACAGACACGATGAACGCAGAGCGGCAACGTGTACATTTTTTCGTCTCGTTGTCGATCCAAGTACGGTGGTCGATCCGGCAATCATTGGACACGAAACGGCGTTCAGGAAATGGATGGAGGCGTGTGACGTGGACGTGGAAAGAGTCTGTGACTACGTGAATGGATTGAAAAAAATGACACCGACAACAGAAATAAATAAAAATGATCAAGTTACAAGCATGTACAAATGTTTATTAATTTGGCACATGTTCTCGTCCATGCCCGTATCGGGAGGTGGTCCGTTAACGATCCATCGATGCGATCTTGACGGAATGCCAAGCGCAGACGGACTTTGTTTTCTTTACGATGACAGACGTTTTCTTGTTAAACGCGCTGATCGTGTACTCAATTTCACCTATGAACGTGCTGTAGAGTCATGCGTGGCCTGGATACGGTACGGTACGCTATCGATGAATTCACCCACTGTGAGGCGTGTACTGTTCCATACTGGCTTCGATGACGATCGACATGATATCCCCAAACATGATGGCCAGACGCGATGACATTTGCGACACGATAATGTTCTGCACTCTGTAATCGATTCCCATCATTACCGTCATGCGAAGTAAAGTCTCTGTCATGAACATGAGTCTACCCCGGCCACCACCGTAGTAACTCGAATAGTATCTGATGAGAGGATATTTCAGTCCACTGTAGAACGTTATGGCAAACAGAATTATATTGGACGTCAACAGTTGCTTGTAGCTTATCTTCTCCTTATCGTACGTATTCCCTTGCCAGTTGTATTTCGACGTAAGACTGTACAGAACAACGACGAATATCGTAAAAGTCACTATTAACGGCGCAAATGGTTTCATTGTGCGCTATGCTGCCTTATTGCATCAGCACGCAAACATGTTTGGTAAAAGAAAAAGAAGAGGCGAAGCCATTGAACAAAAACGAGTAGAATCTATGCGCAACATTGCCGCCATGCAACACACATTCGACGAAAAGACGATGCAAATGCAAGAAAGTATACAGTCAGGTTTGAAGAATGGAATTGATGCGAAAATGCTGTCGTCGTTGATCAGACGAAAGTTGAATTATGAACGAATGTTGACCACGTCTCAGAACGCCATGTTAAAGTTGGAGAAAGATGCACTTTCGTCTAAATTACGAACGTTTGACAGGCTGCAATACGATCGACTCAAGGAGGAAGATTACTCTCTCAGAAAATCAGAGAAGAGCATGAATCCCAATAGGATATGTTCACTTTTAGGAAGCGTTAACAACAGACGACTTAGACACAATACTGCAATGGATTCAATTCGAGGATTGTTGGACGATGATGATGATGATGATAGCAGCGATGAGGACGAATTGAATGATGATGACAATACATTGGCACGTGAGCTCGTCGACCGAGAGATTTGTAATAAACTTGTCAACTTGCCCGAACCACCTAATCGCTCAAAAGTACCTTCTTGATAATAATAAAAAAAAAAAAATCTAAAGAACAAATTTGTCTTCTTCTTCTTCTTCTTCTTCTTCTTCTTCTTGTATACGTTTACACGTTACGCACATTGTTCGAGAAGTTATCTCACTGCAAGTAGGGCACGAACGCATCATTGCCAAATCGGGCTGTTTAACTGTCAATCGTACACCGGCACCGTCCAACGACAGAGAAGCCAATCTTCTCGAATGACAGTTGTAACAGGTGGGTAAGAGAGAATTCTCGTCGATATACATCCCTTTTGTCGGTGGCCTGTTCTTCAGATCTACGTAAGTTAAAATTATATAACAGTAGCGACAAAAAACAATCGATTCTGATCCAAATGCCGCTGGATTGTGATCGTAAAAGAATTCTATCTGAGAGCATCGTTTCTGAACAAACATTATGCTCTTCATCTCGGATAGTTCATCTTTGCTTAATAACGACAGCGCTTGAGTTATGAGCGAAACAGAGTATTTCTCATTGCGCGTTTTGTTTAAAAGTAGAACGCATTCTACCAGTGCATTTGATCGATTCGGTATGGCAAACATTAGATTGAACGGCCAACTGGACTTTGTAAACTCCAAAATTGTTTTCATCATCGGATGCAACGGTTTTCTTTTCACATGATTCAATTGGAACAGAATGCATTTGAGAATGGCTGAATCGTGTATTCTGTCGGTTAAGGGCACCACAAATGATGACCGTTTTCGCGTCTGGTGGTGGTGGTGGTGGTGGTGGTGGTTGTTGCGTCGGCGACGACGATCAGCTTGCATCCATTGCATTAACTCATCAAAATTTGTTATGTAGGCAGCAATGTGTCTGTGATACGGCCGAGCGAGTGTATCGAGAAAATAGTAGACGAACGCCGTTTTGGGCGTCATGCTATCATCATCATCATCACCACCACCACCACCGATAGATACGGCCGCATCGAAATGACGTCGCTGTTGCTCGTTGCATCGTTCCAGTTTATTTTTGTACGATGTTTTCGATGCTGTGCCAATGCACGCGCCTATCAAATTGACAAGTTTCACGTGATGGCTGGTGGTGGTGATGGACGTGTTTTTGAAAATGTACGTTAAACCGGCAAGGAACGTTGGATAGGCCTCGGAGCGACTCATGATGCAAAAAAAATAAAAACAACAATACTCACGTTTGCCGTGTTTGCTTTGCTTCTAAAGTTTGCCGTCGTGCCCGTAGACTGCAACACTTGTACTCCATCCGGAACACCTTTGAACGTGAACGCGTATCGTCGTTGAGCCATCTCCAATAGACGAATGACGTCTTCTCGATTGGTACGCGCGCAGTTCAAATCCTGAGCCCAGTTAACGACGGATATACTATTTTCGTGTACAAGAAGAGATGCCACCACAAGTTGACCGGCGCGATTCTTGCCGCTACGTCGAGGCACTCTGACAACCGTAAACTTTCTATTGAATTCGTCTATCTTTCTAGCGGCAGAATGTCGTACGGCCGGATGCCATCGAGCCGGTTCGGTCATCGACTGTGCCTCCTCGTCGGACAGTACGCCGAGTATGCAAAGTGATGGAATTCTCAGCTTCGACGCTCGATCTCCAAACACTTTGTTGAATCGTCCAGCTATGACAGCGTTACACATTTCCTTCTGAAACGGCTCTAATCGTATGTTACTTTGGCGACACAGAAACTCTAGAGTTGACTTGACGTTGCTTACGAACGTTAGACATTTTTTGTCCATGTCCGCCGTTGCTGCATTATTGTCGGCAACGCATTCACTCAACGGTTTCAGGACGCATAATCCAAACGAATGGCGCTTTCGTTCTTCTATTCTATTGCATATGGTACGCATTTGTCGCTGGTGGGAAATCATCTTCTCTTCCTCTTTTTTTTTTCCACGTGGATCACGTCAATGCACGAAAAGAAAAAAGTTATTAACGTTTAAACGACATGTCTTTAACAATTAACAAACGATGATGATGATGTTGTTGTTTATGTTTCTATTTTTTTTAAATTGCGATGGCAAGGTGATACGTCACGGAAAGCCATACGGTCAACTTGCGAACGGTAACAGAACGCTGATATGTTCAAGCGAGAGTATGTTTAACATAGAACGAAACGGAGAGTTTGCGTGTCCAAACTCGGAGGGAGAATACGAGGTGCTGGACATGATAACAACCGACAGACAAAGTAACGTTACCGTTTTATTTGACGATGAGTCGACGTTCAACGTGGACCTTAACACTAGACTGGAATTTGATTTGTCTGCAAACAAAAGCAAGGTCGACTATCGACAGCAGATGTCTGCGTCGTTTTACATTAAATTGAACGAATCGAGAGATGGGCAAATTCTGTACAGCAACAGTGACAAAGATTACATGTTTATACGAATTTTGGACAGTCGACTGGCTGCCACATTTGATCTTGGCTCGAAACCGTTGACGGTGGTGAGTCGAGAGAACGTTTTAGTTGGAAAATGGTATCATTTCACCGTTAAACGAGTTGGATCGTGGGCCAGAATCGTAACAAACGGTCTGTTCGGACCTTGGTCGAGTGTACACGGAAACTACACTCGCCTCGACACAAACAATCTGTACGGCATAGGTGCGTCCGATACGTTCCCATCGGTGAGCGCGTGTCTCGCTTTGTTCCAGTTCAACGGTAAACGCCTCTTACCGCAGAATCTGAAGACGTGCAAAGTAACTGAGCATCAGCAGCAGCAACGAGAACGTGGCGCTACTGCAACGCAATCTGTTAGCAGGGCAAATTTACTAAAGGGTGAACGTGCATTTCACTTATCTCACGCCGTTTCTACTACTTTTCAATGGCCTAGTGACGTCGACTATCAGGACAGAGTGTTCTTATCGTTTTACATAAAACTAAACAAAGACGCCGATGGACAGATTCTGTACAGCAGTGGCAACGAGGATTATATGTTTTTGGGTATCGTCGACGGTCGATTGAACGCTACATTTAACATGGGTTCTGGATCGCTGACAGTTGTCAGCGATCATGTGCTCGTTGTCGAAAATTGGTATCATTTCGACGTTTCCAGAATCGGTAATCAGGCTAGAATTGATTCGGATTTCAACGTCGGTGGCTGGACAAAGCTGAACGATACGATGGGCGGTACCAGCCTCGATTTGAACGGTACATTTCATTTGGGCAGTACCAATAGAACACAGTCGATAACCGGTTGCATAGCATCCTTTCAGTTTAACGGATGGTTACTGCAACCCAACACGGTTACAGACTGCACATTCAACGAAAATGATGATGATGATGATGATGATGATGGTGATGATGATGAAAACGCACGGGCAACGACAGCAGATCATACGGTTTCATTGATCGGCGATTGGAAGATGAAGTTGACGAACGATTCTTGTTATGCATTCGATATCGATCCGTACGACCTGTACACGTTCAATGAAACGGTGAACGTAAAATTCTTGTTGAAACTCACGAAAAAAGAAGACGGACAAATCATGTATTCCAACGTGGTGAACAACGCCGAAGCGTTCGGACCGTCCGTCTTGATAGAAGACGGCCATTTAGTCGTAGAGTTGCGTAGCCGCGGCTCTTCGGCAACAGCAAAGTCGAAAACGGCTCGACTTAGCAGCATCGAAAAACTTGCGATACGAGAATGGTACCAGGTGTTGATAAAACGGAAAGGAAATCAAGTGTACTTGTCGTTGAATACGGCCTTTGACGAATGGGCACAAGTGACGAAAAGGTTTACGCCCAACGATGTGGTGACAACGCTTAAGGTGGGCGCAAGTGATACTTTAAAGTCGATTGTAGGTACAGTGACAATGTTGAAAGTAAACAATCTTCAATTACAACCGAGTATAGCCGAAACGTGTACACACGATGATGATGTCGTCGACGAGGATACGTTCATGACGACACCGTCTGCACCGCCACTCGAGTCTGCATTCAGAATTGACTTGAAAAAGAAATCTTGTCGTTCCTTCACCGTTCCCACTTTGAATCGTATAGAAAACACAATGGTCATCGAATTCTACATTAAACTGGATACGGTGGACGAAAAACGACAAATACTACTGTATGAATACAGTGCCGACGTACGAATGTCAATTGTTGTCGTACCGGGAGGACGATTGAAGTTCAGTTTTGTGTCTTTGTCGCGTATGACTGTCATCAAAAACATCGGACGAATGACGCAGGGTACTTGGTATCAATACACTCTCGAATTGGTCATGGGGTTTGTACGCTTGTCTTCAAACTCGAAGGTGGTTAGTCGATGGCAACGGCTACCGTCTGAATTTAAGTCCCCTTACCGACAGGATGGTGTGTTTATAATTGGCGCAAACAATCGTTTACCGTCGATCGATGGAACTATCGCCGATTTCACCATCAACGGATGGACGATGGATTCTTTGAATCTTCGCACTGATTGCAACGACGGCCCGGCCGTCGTTGACAAAATTGAGCCAGAGAATATGATTTTACGCGACGTAGACACCAGGATAGACTATCAATTATGGTACGAACCGTCGTCATCGAAAAGTTTCTTTTTGAATCAAACAGACTGCGTCAAGCTTACAACACCGCCGTTGATGATCGATAAAGCGTCAGTCTCTTTTTACTTTATATCGCTAAGAAATTCCGGCAACATTTTAAGCTATCAGAGTGATACGACAAATTTTAACGCGCGACTCGTTGACAATTATCTACACGTTATATTCAAATCACCTTCCGGCCTTCGTGTTCAGATTATAAGCACGCAACAGTACATCACGAATACATGGGCGTATGTTGAAGTTTACAGAAATAGACTGTACGTTCGATGTAAGTTCTCCGGTTACATACAAGAAGAAAAGTTACCCACCGACGAGTTCAACACCGTTTCAACTACAAAGAATGCGACTACAGTGATTGTTGGAAAGGTAGACGAAGAAAGTAATTCTATAACCGGTGTCATAGCCGCTCTGTACATAAACAAGGCATTATACAAAGTGCAGGATGCTTATTCGTGCATCATCGACATACCTACCACCACCACCACTACAGCAGCAGCAGCAGCAACGAATACCTCTATACACTCGTCTGACCAACTGCGTGGTGCGTCATCCACCTCCTCCTCCGGTTATAACATTTCATCGAAAATATTATGTTTATCTCTGTTGTTGTTGTTCATATTTCAATAATAAATATTATGTACAATATAATATCTCTCATCGTCGTCGTCGTCGTCGTCATTACTTGCAATGATAACATAGAAACACCAATTTTTTAAACTTTTTTTTTTATTACTATACTACCAACATCGTGATCCGCCATAGGCAATAATGGCGATAGTTATATACATATCGTTCAACAAATCTCCAATTGAGCCTATCAAATTTACGTTATTTTCTGATATGAAATCTAGATGTTCCAACTCGATAAAGAGCTCAAACGAATTGTTTATCCGTTTTATGTGTTTTCTTGGCATGTAGCTTTTCAGAAGATTCTTCAATTCATTCACTTGCTCTTTATCAATATTTGAAGCAATATCAACAAGCATACGTCTAGATGAAAATAGATAAAATAATAATAATAAGATTCTGCTGACCATATTAAAAAAACAAAAAAAAAAACAAAAGAAAAAAAAACCAAATATCAATATTAAACTTACCTATACCGTGAGATGATAGGCATCGCTTTTTTCTGCAAGTATCGTTCTACTCTACACGCCATTTCAATCTCGCCTATATTACCCAGCAGTTCTTCGAGTAAGTTTAAGTTCATTTTTGATACTTTCTTCATGCCTTCAAGACGAGAAACTAATTCAATGAATGAAGAGATTTCATCAAATTCTTCATAGCGAAGACCGATCGTTTTATCGAGACATAAGTATTTGAGTTTACAGACATCAGTTTTTGTCAGTGCACTGTCTAGTTCGACAATCAATTTGCTATAGGTTGCGTCAGTAAATGTCTTGCTATCGTTACCTGCACCCATGGTGAACAAATATAAACTGACTGATTTTCTCTCTCTCTCTTAAGTAGTCGAAAGTGGCCATAGCAGCTGCAGTTGTCATTGTTTTCGTTTGTATACTGTTTGTGATGACGAAAGTTATGACAAAACGGTTGTATTCGATGTATTCGTTCTGAAAAGAACTGTTGAGTTTCTCGACGTTTCGATCAATATGCTTTGATCGTCTTCAGGAGTGAGAATGCAGAAAGTCGAGGAAACTTGGAATATAAGTGGAAAGGGTGGGACTGGTGTGAAAGCCAGAAACAATGGCAAGTTCACACAATGGGAGGGATTGAAACTGGCTGTTTCTCATGAACAATAGTGAAGTGTTTCTGATAGGTGTGAAAAGCAAGATGAGACAAGCTAAAAACAATAGCATTGTCTCAAAGTTGGGTGTAGACTGGCCAAAACATAGACCATGTGACAAAGTTCGTCTAAACCCGGTCACTGCTGATATTATATGATAATTGTTTTATTCCTTTCCAATTTTTTCGAGAAAAGATGTATCCCATTTTCTCCATCACACTAAACAGCTCAATTGAATTCTCAAAAAAATTCTGCTGTTGGTAATTCGGCTTTTAGAAACCGCTTTAAAATATTCATGTCACTCTCTCCCATTTCAGATGCAATATGAATTGTCATACGTCTGTGGGGTAAACGAGAAAGATTTTTTTTTTTGTAAGGTGAGACGTAATCTGTTGTTGTTGCATACTGTTTTATTTTAGCAGCCATACACCCATGTCCTATCAACTCAAATAGTTCTATAAGCAATCCTAGCTTCTTTTTTTTTGTTACAACAAATCTCGTTTCTAAAGTCTGTAAAATATATCGTTTGCCTTTTTCATATTCTCCAATTCTCCACGATGTAGACCGATATCTGGACATACAAGAATCATTGCTGAACTTGAGCGGATGCAAACAGAGAAACGAAAAAAAAAAAAAAAAAGAAATCAATGCTGCTGTTCTTAGTTTGGCAACAGATTTGGGAAAGACATGCGAATTGAATTGACTAAACACAATAACAGACTTGATAAAATAATTGGTCAATATCAAGAGACGTATGCGTCACTTGAACAATCTTATAATCTTCTAATACTCCCGATATTCCTGAATTAGTTTTTGATGATTATGCAGCTGTAGAAGACGGTAAGTAATTTGGATGAATTATTACAATGTCCTCGTTGTCTGAAAGAGTTTAATTTCATAGAACATGTTCAGTTAGTTGATCACTTAGATACATGTGATGTTGATGAATACAATAATCCTATCTTATAAAATCTGTGCTGTTTTTGTTTTTTTGTTTTTTGTTTCTTGCTAACAATCATTAATCAATAATAAAAGAAATTAACAGAATCTATACGATCTAATCGATAACAATAAAGTGCATTTGGTAATCTAAACGGGTATGTATGCTTTTAATATAAACGACGGCGTGTTGTTCTCTAACACGATGTTCTCGATAAAGGGATAATGAATTGATAATAAAATGTGTAATTTGTAAACTAAACAGTATACAGAATTAAAAGTGTATTCGAAGTTTTACTAAACGTAGAAGACGGCGTGTTTGTTCTCGATAAAGGGATAATGAATTAAACGCCGTGTAGTACTAATTGTAGTCCTGATAACGAAAGAAATAAGTATTGCGCCCTCTATTGACAGATAATATGACTGTATTATGATATTAAACGTCGTGACAGAAAATATATACTGTATTTACTAACTTATAGTTGTTCTCTAACACGATGTATTCGATAATGAACCCTGATTAAAAAAACTAACAAAAGTGTATTCGAAGTTATACTAAACGGTATATTAATAGAAGACAAAGTGTTTGTTATCGATTGAAGGGCCGGGATAATGAATTGATATTATTATAATTTAAACGGCTTGTATAGTATTTTGTAGTCCTGATAACGAATACAATAAGTAGTGCGCCCTCTATTGGCAGATAATATACCTTCGTTACACGCCGCGTGACAGACAATAACTATACTTTGTTTCTAAATGGGTATATTTTAGTTTTATTATAGAAGTTCTGTAACGCGATGTTGTCGATAAAGGGATAATGAATTGATAAAGGGCGGATAAAGGGATAATGAATTGATAATATTGAGTGAGAAGTACCGTATAAGGAATGATCTAGAAGGTTATGAACATATTTTGTATAAGGGGATGTATGTTCTCTCTTGTGTGTAAACTGAATGCTTAAACATTGACGCACACTGTCATTGAGGTCGAAGTAATCGTTTGTATTATAGCATGCCAGACAATGATGCACGTTGTTATATCGTTGGATTGAATGAATATGTTTTTTTTTTCTTTAAATAAATAATATGTCCAGTTTAAATATATATACTTTTTATTTCTCTCATTTTGTATGACCCGGTGTTTTAAACACGCATTGTGATTGATTTTTCTAAAACATTATCGAACGAACGTTATGCGTAACACCACATGTTGAATACTTTAACAATAAACGTGTACTGCCCTTGGTGAAGAAAGTCTTGAAGATGAGTTTTGCATAAATGTTTAATGTCCCAATGCATTATGTACATCGAACGAATACCCATTGAAAAGTTAAACAATCAAATGCTTTGACTTCTTACCGAAGTAAAAAAAGATTTTAATTGATTTACTCATCATACAACATGCGACGAATGCACGACATGTTATGCCTCTTCATTTGATTGCGTGCCCGGATCAGCCTAATCATGATCTAGAGTAGAAGTGAATTATGTTAACAGATTGTGTGCTCAAAATAATCCATTAATCAACATAATTATGCAATTTTTTAATTGTTGTATTTTATATATGAAGATGATAATAAAATTGAAAGAAATTAAAGCGTAATCTTTATTCGTATTCATTGTTTAAGTGTGTACATAATAACTAATGGTATCTTGAACTTTAAAGGCTGTTTTCTAATTGTTGATAATCTATTGAATTCGGAAGTAATCTATTGAATTTGGAAGTGCTTTGTTGAAATCGGGTCATATCTTAATTGTCTTGAAAGAAATTATAAAGCAAGTTAAATATTTTTTTGGAAAGTTTTAAAGAATACAGAATACATACAGAATACAGAAATTTATTGGTCCAAAAGGAAATTCGTTTCGTTGTTAACAAGCTCTCAAACAATTAATTGAAAATATATAAAAAGTCATGAATACAAAAATACAAGATCTTATAAAAATACGAATAAACATCAAAAAGACAAGAATATAAAAGATATATATCGTAACATATAAGATGTATAAAAATATATATATATATATATTAACAGTATTATATACAGATATTATATAGATTAATGTAGATTAATATTATTATAATAATACATTTTTTTTTTTTTTAAATTTCAACTCCTTTTGTAGGTGACACGACCCATATGTACTTGAGTTTACAAACGTCGTAATTATTCAATTGATTGCTGCAATTCATTAAACATCTGAATGTAGCTTTAATTTGTAAGTGGTGTCATCATGCCAATGTCAATAATGCAATTTTAAACATTTGGACGCACATAATATTATATACTCGTTTATGCCATCGACGAAGGCGACCACTTCTTCTTTCCTCCTAGATACATCAAAAACACTGTATCGTTCACGTTGTTTCTATCGAGATGTTTATAGTTGCGCATCACCGCTTCCAGTTCCTCGACTCGTTCGCTACGAATTGTAAGCAGAATGCCGATAACGTGAGAAATAATCCAAGCTACGATGGTCGTCCACCACCAGCCGGTGAACGGTAACAGAAAGATGAACGCGTGCAAAGGAGCCACGTGAAAGAGAATTCCGGCAACGCCAACGCAAATTCGATGTTCGATCGAAATGTTTGGTGTCACAGCGGCGGGTACTACTATCGAACAGAAAACCACGATAATTCTCACGGCCAGCTTAACTCTATGCAATCTTGATCGTGCGACGACGTACGAAGATGACGTCCATTCAAGGTAGATAGAGGCGAGCTGACACGTTAAAACTCTTCGCCAGTAAACTTCACGCTCGACTACGTTGCGAACAAAAACTTGTCCAGACAATCTGCCCGTGTATCCTAATTGTCGAACGTAAAACGCGTAGAAATTATTTCCTCGTGTACCATCATCACCACCACTACTACCCATAATACGGTCGTAATGATGTTTTAGGTCACAGGCTATAACATCAGCCATTCGTCTGGCTCCAAACAACCATTCCAAGACGATTAACGGCAAGAACGAGAGAGAAAACAACAGCGTTCCAACGACGCGCAACGTCACCATCAGACCGTCTGAACCGCTTCGTTGTTGAATGGTGCATTCTTGCTGACCGACCGAGTAGCGTTTGTGACAGCCGTACAACTGGTACCGTTCGACCGCGAACGTTTCGTACAACAACAGAACGAATGCAGCAGACGCGATCAACGATACGCTGCCTCGTCGAGCATACTTTGACCGTATCACCCATACAGTGGACGCAGAAGTGATGCGTTGAATTGTACGTAGTCGGATAAGATTCATATTGATCTAAACATCAAGTCTCCGTCTCTGTTATTTAATACTTTTTCCTCCACCGTGCCGTTGCTCGTAGCGTACGCAAACCTGTTGTTAACCGTTCTGAAGAGAGGAGATATGGGATACCTCGACAAAAGTGGTGGCTTTTTCGTTAACACTAGTGAACCGTATACAAACCTTCCATCATCGTCGTAACACCGTACGTACACGTACTCTCCGACCACGCCACACAAACTACACTCGCCTTGGACGCTGCTGCACACAACCGATGCCAATATAGAAAAAGTGTCGGTGACGTGCATGCTGCACGAAAGATTCGCGTTCGTGAGAGTGGCACTTAAACAGTCTCCGCTCAACTGTAATGTGTCGGTGGTTCGAGATTTTCCAAAATGACGTGTTTTCGGTAGCAGATCGGGCGTGTAAGCACAGAGTATGACGAGGAAAGTGACGGACGAGATTGCTACAAACGATGAAGAGAAAACTAAGGAAACCATAACGTGTGTGTGTGTGTGTGTGTGCGCGCGTCGTCGTCGTCGTCGTCGTCAGAAGTCCTTAAATACGGCCGATTTTGTTTTTATTCGCAACATCAGTGTTCATCATGTCAGGGCAATTGCAATTACGATTCTCGTTGTCTGCCGAAGAAGTAGCTCTAGAAGAGTATCTAAACGATAAACTTTCTTTCGAAAAACTTTCTGCCGACTATCTGAGATGGGTTATGAACAAGGGAAAGAATTGGAAGTCGCCGTTGGATCCTCGAACATTGAATTGTACCGATGAGATGGTCATGGATTCCACTCTGTTTCCCGGATTCGAAAAGATCGAATGGAACGAGAGTAAGATACGTGACTTTGATACGTTTTTCGAAAACTTGAAAAAAACGCCACTCTTTGTGAAAATTCTCTACTCGATGCTAGAGTGTGCCGCCAAGAAACACGAGTCTTTGGACGACAGTGGCAAAAGAGTGCTCGAATCGGTCGAGAAATGGGACTGCGGGCAAAAATTTGACGTTCTCTCAATCAAGTCGATACGTCTCGAAGCCGTCGAAAAGGAGCAATTGCGCTCGAAATTTAACATCATGTTTGTTGATCGTGACGGCAACGAGAGCAAAACGATGAGCACCGGATCGCTCGCCATTACCGAATCTGGTCTGAGTGAACTGGGCAATTATCTCACGGCCGAACTGCTACAGAAGAAGATACAAGTCAACAAAGACAAACAGTTGAGAGAGGAGCAACTCGGCACCACCGACCTAAACAACGCAGCGTACGTGCTAACCGTGAACGGACATCAAAATCCGTTGAACGGATGTGTGCGATTCTGTAAACTGAACATTATACTCATGATGGTACAGTTGAAATATTGTTTCGAGGCGCACGTGAACTGCAAGTCACACGCCTCCTACAAAGATTGTCACAGCGTCGACAAAGTGGACGCGAAACGATGCATCACCAGCATCATGAAGAAATTCAGGGGTCAACATGGATCGAAAGATGTGGCTAACAATGCAGGCGTGTATCAAAAAGTCAAGATGCCCTTTGATGGATCTCCAAAGAATCCATACGTGAAGATGAAGACGAACGTAAGCTATAGACAAGCACGCGATTGCACGCGACAAGAGCTCGAAGACAACAATCCATCGTTAAAGTTCGTTTCCGACATGTCCAAGAAACTGTTTCTCGACAACGCCACAAACCGAAGATACAAGAACCTAAACGTGGCCAGATTCGTACCCGGTAAACAACTTCAGCCGATGAGTTCCGAACAGCGCTTGGCCATCGGTACTGGTGATCTGGCGCGTGCCGATCTGAGTATCGTATGCTATTCGGACAAAAATGCATCGCCTGCTAATCGATTTCTTACTCTCATCAACCTCGAGAAAGGAGTTGACATTACGCCAAGATATCTGTTTGGAAGCAAGATATCGCAAAACGACACGGCGTACCAAGAGTTTTATGCGCGTCAGAACGAAGACTGTCCCGAAACTATATTGGCCGTCGTAAAGGGCATAATCGGACGAGAAGCCGTTTCTGAAGAGCAGGCGTGTGAAATGTCCGGCTACACACTGGAAGAGTATCATAGTGCGATCGAAGTAACTGAAACTCGTCGTCGTGATGCCATCAAGTTAGAAAAGGATGAGGATGAGGAGGAGGAGGAGGAGGAGGAAGAGGAGGAGAAAAAAAAAGATAAGGAAGCGGAAGATGCTGCTGCTTCTGCTGTTGTTCCTAATGAACCAAAAAAGAGAAAGAAAAGCATTCACAACGTAGACAGTAAACGTCAGAAGAAATGTTAAGCTTACCACCAACAAAAAAAAAAAAACCATTTAGAATAAGAAAATGTTTACAAATAAGGTTCTTGGAAATGAAATAAAGTTACACTACAATCATTTCTTTCGTCGTCGTTGTTTATGTGACTGAAATTAAGACACACACAAAAAAAACTGTTTCTTCTTTTCTCTCTTTTATTTCTATAATACTAATGATTAAAATACATATTTTTTTTTTTTACACGATGGCAGTTTCTGCCAACACATCATCGTAAGAAGGCGGAGCCGTCGATGTAAGTTCGATAGACTGTGGTTCACTTAAATCATTAGAAATATTTTTACATAGACGGACGGCTGACAGTACAGACGATGTATTGTACACGACTATCAAAATGAGCAGTGTACAGAAAATTACGTAACCTTCTGTGGAAAGTTCAGTGAACGTGTTTCGGTGCCTATGTAAAACCAGAGAAAAAAAGCAGAGTATTGGAAACATCAAATTAAAGAGTAAAGTAAGTACTGTATGTATGCAGACGGTCACTTGATATTGTGTCTTTCTCGGCCTCTCACGTTTCCAATACACTTCCATCAAGTGTAGCAGTCGAAGCGTAGCCTTGTTACCTTGAGATGTTAAAAATAGTATACTCATCGAATAATCCTTTTTCATACCGACTGATATGAATAATGAAAAAATGGCCGTAAAATAAAAGTGTAATTGACCTATTCTTCGTCTAGAGCCGAACATAAAAGTCTCCACAAACATAAAGGAAAACATTCCTGTTGCAATAGCAAATGTAACGTATACTTCTTGTTCACTACTCGTCAATTGATCGTACATCACACCCGATTTCATGCTCAATGCAACAGCGGTCAATGGCAACGTTAAGCTTACGCACATCTGAATGCACCTAAAATAGACGAGAATTATACACGTTAGTCGATCACTATAATAATAAAAAAAATGTGGCAGCAGTTTTTGTCCAAAGTTTTACTGTAAATTCAATTTTGTATATTATGCCCCTCTTATGTAATAAACTGTTATAAAGCATGCTTTTTATGGCGAAATGCTTTATTTTAAAGAACCAATAGTTGCAACGGTGGTTTCGAATAATAGTAACTATGGACATAAAGTGTGTTTTCAACGCGCTTTTATTTTTTACGCTAACCAAAGCCTTTGTTGTTAAGGTTTTGCACGCTTGACTGAACGCGAGAGCCTAGCGAACATCGCAGAGAGATAGCGATAATTACTAAGCTAGTAAATTAAACGTTACAATCATAATATAAAATATTAACAACAAATAATAATATTTACAAGTAAATATATTAGTTTTACAACAAGCAATGAAGTAATACTTCAAATTATGCAATATTAATTCAGTTATTAGTAAAAATAGTACGACTGTTTTAACGACCGCCGTACTCGATAGAATTGTAAATAAATAGCGCCCTCAATAAAAAGCGCAAAGTACAGTAGTAGTCACTTCACCGAAAAACTGACTGTTCAACGATCATTTTCAATATTTATTCTTTCACCGTTTAAGTTTTCGTTTTGACGTAAAAAACTGGTTAGAGGCTCTACACACCTGGTAAATAAGACTACTTTTTTTTAAACTCTAATGACAATTGATGTGGGTATTTTGGCATATTAAGATGCCTAGCCAGAGAGAGAGAGAAACACTGAACTATACCTGTACTGTTCATAAAACTTTATTTACATTATCATTTTACTGTATTTCATTGTATTATTTGTGTTGTGTAAATAAATTGCTGATTACAAAAATTACATAATTAATTAGGCCTAGGGCCTACAAATAATACTAATTATGGATTTCCATTCTGAATCTTTATTAAATATTTGTAGAATTTGTGGAATAAAATTCAAAATTTCTGACTGAAAATATGAACTTAAAAGCATCAAAACACAAACTTTAAATTTTCTAAACATTAAAATTGTTGAAGAAGATAAAAATGTTCATCCATCATATGTTTGTCATACTTGTCAATCAGCTGCATACAAACAAACGACATTAATTACACCTTACATCTGGAGACAACATGATGATTTACAGTGCACAGCTTGTTATCTTTATGAAAATCAACAGAAACAAGGTCACAGGATAAAATTCAATAAAAAAACTTTCATGCAAGATTTAAAATTCAATTCATTAACTGAGCAATTCACCCTTTATGACCAATCAGCACTGTCTTTGTTTCAATGTTCTATTTGTAAACATATTCTGTCGCTTGATAATGCAGAAACTCAGTGTTCCCACCATTTTTGTATGTACTGTCTCTGTCAATTGTTCTGTACTCTTCGACTACATACATTCCCCATGTTTTGCCTGTGCGTCACCGATAACATTTGAACGTGACATGAAAAAAACCATCATTACTGGTACAACAATCTTTGCAAACGGTTGAATTGCAATGTCGGTTGTGTGGGAAATGTCTGAAGTATAACTAGTGCAGTCAGCATAAATGCACAACAGAGGCTGAGCAACGGTATAATGCTGTAACCAATGCAATTAAGACCATAAACAAAGAAATTGTTGGCGAGAAGATACCCGAACCTGTCCAGCAATTTGCAAGGAAGTTGGTATCCAAATCACTAAAAAAAAAAAAAAAAATTGAGTTACCAACAAATAGAAGGGTGAGTTATTTTTTTTTAGAAAGCCAACATTTTTCACAAAACCACTGTACCAAAGTACAGAGATTTTATTGAATAATGGGCAAATCAAATGAACCTAAAAATTATATATAATAGTATATATATTTTAGACATATTTTTAAAAACTGACTATCAATGCAGGGTGTTTTGTTACCGAATTTATTGGAATAAACTACCCTACCACACAATATTGTATTAAAACACATTCCCTGAACATGAATAAATAAGGTATTAAACTTTGACAATAAATCTTGTAAATATAAAACATATAAGAATGTTTTACTTACAGCCAATGACAATTACTACTATGACAAAAAGCTACAAAATCCAGCAGTTGTGTTGGCAAAAGAACCCTCAGTTGACGCACCCATGAATTATCAACCATACGAAATTCAATATCGCATGATTCAGCTCAACTTCAATTTAATCATAAAATGCAATCTAACTTGCCACCAATTGGTATCATTGATGATGTTGACAGGTCACTGGCCATCAAAGCTGACTGCGATCTTACTTGGCAACAAATTCTGAAACTAAGAAGGCAAGTATGAAAATTAAGAAAATAGTGGTGCATAAAATAATATATCAACATTTTAATTAGCTGTATTTTAAAATGTCATTTTACAATTGTTATTCTAAATTCTATTCAAGATATGTGAAACCAGGTGTTATAGCATCAGAAGGCAAAATGCGAGATCACCAATTGGATATTGTAGATGGATACTTACATGGTTCCATGGATGAATTCATCTTAAAAAGCGATGCAGCAAATGCTGAGAATGCATTTGTAATATTTTCTGGCCCCTGTTTTGCCAGTGATTAATATTGAGAGGTTGATGTTTTCCTACTTGGACCACCATCATGAGTAAATAACATGCTTATTTTACATTTTGTAACTCCAAATTTATGCAAACAATAAAATACAATATTGTATATTTCACTTACAGATTAAACAATCTAAAGTTCTACAACAAAGAAGTATGGATCAAATTTTTGGAGGTGACAAAGGAGGTGGCAGTAGGAAATTTGAACTGCAAATTTGCAGTCTAGAGAAACCAAATGCCCTTCGCAACATTATTGTTATTCTAATGTTTGAGTCAGCAGATTATACCATCAACATCAGCAGGGTATTTCCGGATGTATGCGAAGAAACTGAATGGAGGTATGTCTTCAACATTAAAATCATTTTAATTTTTAAAAAACAATCTTTTTTTGTGTGCTGTATTAATTTTAATTTTTTTTTTCCTTTAAGGGGCCACAAAATTCGTCTCTTTTTCTTTGGAGACTAGGAGTTTTTGTCAGGGATGTATGGCCTCAATGGACCAAATGGTAAGACACAGTATCTTATTTAATATGCATTTAATGTGAATTATAATTTATTGTATACAAACCTTAATTGTTATTTCAAATCTTTCATTAGGAAGGTACTGCAGTCTCTTTTGCCATCATACCAAACATCAGATATGCAGAGGTGATGTTCCAAAAGACCACAGGTCTATTATAAAGACATTGAATGAAGACTATCAATTATTTGAAGATCATGGAATGGTAAACTCCAAGGAGGTATACAGGAGTGTAATCAGAAAAACAATGGTGCCTATTGACATCAACCATGTAGGAAATATCGCACTTATCAATTGTGTGACTTACCATATGACCCCCGGTAGAAGTGCATCATTTGTCCAATGTGCATCCTTTAGGTGACCATGACACACATTATGGAGAATGATAAAATGAAACACCATTGTTCATTGATGTCTACTATCATCCTTTCTACTACAACACCATGATGATGCTGCTCACCAATTTGTATCATAATACAGTCCGACACTTGTACAAGTACTGAAATAATAAAGTAATAGTATTAATATAAAATCTTGAGGTTACATTTGAAAATGTGTTATTATTGCAGGTATCTGTACCAAGCCTCCATATTTCTTTAGGAGTGTTTAAGAAATTATATGACCTGTTAGAAAATGAAATGCACACATTGGATTCAGAGATCTTCAGGTTAAGGCAAAAAAAATTCCGATGGAGGTGTCAATAATTTCGACAAAATTACTGTAGAGCAGGCTGCAACAAATTCAGCATTGATGAAGCACATCTCAGATATGCAAGCACAAATTTCCCACCTAGAAGATGAAATTCCGCTTGTATTTTTAAACTGCAAATCAGAAGCATCGGCATCTGATTCTGTAAAGACACAAATTATGAGTATTGCTGAAAAGCAACAAGAAATCAAAGACATGGCATGTTAAGTACGAATAGTATTACACATACATATACTGTATTCTGAATGCATAATTAATTATTCAAAAGTAGTTTACACAGATTATGTATTTTTTTTAGGAAACAAAATTGAACAAAGGTTTGAAATAGGGCACTGGGCCAATTGTTTGTGCAATGGAGGAAGTTCTCCAAACAAAACAAGGTTCCTAGTCAAGCCTATCATGGGAAGGCCTTTGTAGGCAATCATGTACACAAGTGTTGCCAGGTGATTATAAAAATAAACAATACACCATCTACTTAAGATAGTATACAGTTTAAATTTAATGACAATACTATTATTAAAAAACTAAGTGTTGTATGTTGCAATGTTTGAATATTTACCCAATTGACAATATTGTTCACAGGTTGATATTATTCACCAGCTAACATCTGCATCAAACCAGGTTCTAGAGGAACAAAGCTCAGATATCCCAATTGGATTTCTTGAAAAATTGCAATCACAATTGATTTATACACCTATCTTCCACCAATTTTCAGACATACACAAGGCAATCAACCATACCAATGCAATGACTGAGAATGAAATTGATATTGTTGGTAAGAAAAAAAAAAAAAAAAATCTGAATTGAGTTTCTATCACTCAGCTGCTTATTAAAGAATTAATTAAATTTATATATTAATTTACTTACAGCTTCAAATATATCAGACTTCATGTCCAACTGCAGAAAATTGGAGATCAACATATCTCCAAAATTGCACATGCTCGAATTTCATGTTGTGGAATTTTTAAAGTGATGGCATGTTGGAATCAGCTTGTTAAATGAGCAGGTGGGTGAACTTATTCACTGGTCATTTAACCAAAAAAAAAAAAGAAGTCTGTATGGTGTAAAGTCAGTTCTGGCAAAAACAATGTCAGTGATGAAGAATCACTTAATCTTCACACAACCTGAAGTACAAGCAAAAATAAAACATGCTGTGAAAAGGAAGCACAGTATGCATTTTAAATACCATCAGTAAACCTTTGATGATTTTGTAGAAATAATAGTATTATCAACATATTTGTTTTTGTTTGCAGATGCAGAACAGTAGATGGTTGAAGTGCTGCTATGTCAACAAACTGTTGCAATATTGGAAATATCTGTATAAACAAAATTTAGTTAGGTGTGCTTGCATACATTTATGCAGAGCAGTAGATGATTGAAGTGCTGCTATGTCAACTAACTGTAGACAACATCCTACATTTCTTTTTTCTTCACTTAATTAGTGTTTAATATAAATATTCAAACAAATGTTAGTTTATATACATACCATTTAAACAGTATATGAATATTGATTGCAGCTGATCCATGTGTTCTGAAAAAAAATATTATATGTTATTTGTTAAAATGTCAAGACATGTTTGGTTCAGTAAATATTAATTTAACTGCAGCATTGTCAACTGAAGTATTAATTTAAATAGAGGGACTATGCGTACAAAACAAAGGTAACTAAAGTAAAAAGTACATATTTTTTCCTCACTTACTTAAAAAAAAAACTGTTTAATACTATAAGAATTAATACAAATGGTTATAGGTTAAATAATATACATACCATTTAAACAGTATCTGTTATATTACTGAATTCATTCCTGTTATTGTGGATGTATAGTAGGAGAACTGTCATTTGATATTCTTATACATTCTGTGCCAAAACCATGGCATCCTTTGTAATACACCTGAATAGTTCTATGCAAATTACCCTTTTCGTTTAACTTCAATGCCCATCACTTTTGACTGTGACAATATTGATTGGAGCACATCCATGTGTTCTGAAAAAAAAATATTATATGTTATTTGTTTAAATGCCAAGACATGTTTGGATCAGTAAATATTAATTTAACTGCAGTGTTGTCAACTCAAGTATTTATTTAAATAGAGGGACTAGGCCTATGCCTACAAACATTTTGACAAAGCTGACTAAAGTAAAAAGTACATATTTTTTCCTCATTACCCTTTAAAAAAAACTGTTTAATACTATAAATATTAAAACAAACGGTTTTAGGTTAAATAATATACATACCATTTAAACAGTATCTTTTATATTACTGAATTCATTAATTAATGGGTGGATATACTAGCCTAGTAGGCCTACTAACTACTACTACTACTACTACTAGGCCTAGGCTAGCTAGTATACTGGACATCATCGCTGATTTAATCATTATTATTACCCAGTCCACCCCATCCAGATATCCATCCTACCTAGGCTAGCCTATGTTAAGTTTTAAAATTTTACATTAATATTATCACCTAAACTAAGCCTAGGCTAATGTATTTTTTTTTAAATCAAAAATAATCATTATCTTTATATACAAGCCAAGTCGCGTCAACCTGGTAAGTGGACCTGACTACCCACGTCGTGGGGGTAGCCTAGGCCTACTAGATGGGGCGATCTTGGCCATGCTGTATACAATTCAAATACGGTTCACGTCAAGCTGAAACCTTATATTAACAATTCTCGTAACAATTGCCTACGAAATAAAATAAATCTCAGTTCCTAAAGTGACTAACAACTAATTATATATAAATATCCAAATTTAACCATATTTTTACATTGAATAATTACTAATTTTAAGCATATTTACACTCTAAATTTCAACTACTCACCAGGCTTCGAAGAAACACGCTTTCTTTCTCGCCATCCCATAGTAAGATAAAATAACCGCTCATTTAACATTTTCTCATGAATATTCATATTTTCGAGTCAAATTTTATGTCATTATCTCAAATATGTTTTATTTTCGTTTCAGTTTATATTTTTAATGTTGTGATTGGTATGGACGCACCATCTACGCATGTGTGCCACTGTTAAAAAAGTGTTGTTCCAAATAATATTATTATTATTATTATTATTATAGTGCGCCCTCTCTGGTTAGGTTATGGAAATATTAAGATAAAAACTATAGAGGGGGTATGGCTTTTTGTCAATAACGAAACCACCGTAGAAACATACAATGTATTTCAAAATTATAACTTTTCTATATCAATGTAAACACATTACCAGCAACAACACAGTGGATTATACAAAACATAACTCACTAAGTCCATAGGCATACTACATGCAACACTTTATATATTGACTGTATATGTACAGGTATTCCAAAAGCAGTAAAAATAAAATACATTTTGGGGGACAGGCCTACCTGGCTGCGATTTTGTTTTTCGTACATAAGTTGGGGACCCCTCATGAAACGTCACAAAATAAACATGAATAATTCATCAGTTAATAAAAATGTTCTTGTTCCGTTTGCACCCGAAGCGTATAGCAACAAGAAGTGATTACACAAGTGCGCGCGCGGTACGATTCTAGGCCTATCTACGCTGTGGTTGCGGCGTGCAATTTCATAAAAGAATAACGGCGTTTTGTGTGGATTGTCAAAATAATCAGCCTTTAGTTTATGGTGTTTTTAATATAATTTATTACTAAAGAATTACGTGTTAAAAAATGATAGTTTCTATTAATACTACATGTATTAGGCCTAATGTTAGTCTCTAAACCCACGGTCTATTCAAGTAGTAGCTGTGTGTGTGTGTGTGTGTGTGTTAGGTATGACACAGTCCGAGTAATACTAATATAAGTCAGCAAAATTAAACAATAAACATTACACAAAAATACATTTTTTATTCTCGTGGGTCTAATCTTTCCCATCTCATGTGTTCATATACGCGCATTTTTCTTTGAGTACATATTGTTTGATAATAAAATAGCAGAATTACGATTAGCCTTGACACATTATGCATGCCAGTGGTGTGTGTGTGAAGAAGAGGGCGCGAAGGCAATCACGTGAATTGACCTAGAATCCCAGGCCGCGTAATTTTTTCTACTGTAGAAAGAATCGTATCGCTTTAGTTTAATCACTTCTTGTTGCTATACGCTTGGGTGCACACGGAAAAACAAATTTAACTGATGAATTATTCATGTTTATTTTGTGACGTTTCATGAGGGGTCCCCAAATTATGTACGAAAAAAAAAATCGCTACCTGGCTAGCAACTTGCAATACATGCAATTTAGGCCTACCTAGCCTAGACGTGACCTATGCATAAGTAACTAGAAAAGTAATAGAAGAAGATGAAGCAGAAAAACAATTTTTTTTTTTACTTACATCATCCAAATGTCTCGTGAGTTTTGATTGTAAAACTCCCGGTGATAATCAGACATTGATAACCTATGTTGAGCAGCCGAAAACGTACCGTACAATATGGACATTGCATTGGTCGTCGAGAGCACAAACACTACGAGTGTCATCAAATCCATTTCTCTTGCATAGTGATTGTAAACGGAGAGTCGTACTATAATACATTATACTTGTATGATGTCACCTACCCATGATGATGTCAGCTATATTTAGTACACGTAAGATGCTAAAATAATGGCGGTGCAATATTATTATACCTACGGTTGCAATCTGGATGCGTTATGAAATACGTCAGATACCCACCGTTTGTTGTAGATGACGTCGATATAAAGACTAATATTCACCCTAGATGCTATGTTTAATACACACACATACACACACACACATAAAATAATGATGGTGCTATATATTATACCCACGCTTGCAATCTGGATGCGTTATGAAATACGTCAGATACCCACCGTTTGTTGTAGATGACGTCGATATAAAGACTAATATTCACCCTAGATGCTATGTTTAATACACACACATACACACACACACATAAAATAATGATGGTGCAATATTATACCCACGCTTGCAATCTGGATGCGTTATGAAATACGTCAGATACCCACCGTTTGTTGTAGATGACGTCGATATAAAGACTAATATTCACCCTAGATGCTATGTTTAATACACACACATACACACACACACATAAAATAATGATGGTGCAATATTATACCCACGCTTGCAATCTGGATGCGTTATGAAATACGTCAGATACCCACCGTTTGTTGTAGATGACGTCGATATAAAGACTAATATTCACCCTAGATGCTATGTTTAATACACACACACATAAAATAATGATGGTGCAATATTATACCCACCGCGTTTGTTGTGGATTATAATAAAGACTAAATAATAGAGTTTAAAATACATTATAATCCGCCAAGAAACAAACAAAACCTACTATAATAATATCGAAACGTATTCGATAACAGATGCATTACTAGTTCACATGCATACAAAATCGAATCAGGCACGCAAAAGCTCGTATACCTTTCAGATACTTTACCTATACGCTCTAGCGAATTATTCGTTTCGCTAAGAATGCATAAAATGGAACTTGACGTTTCCAAAACATCTCAGTCGAATGTCAGATTTTGCCGAAAAGACATCTAAAAAATAAATAAATAAAAAAATTAAAAAGAATTAAAATGGCAGGAAGAAGAAAAAGAAGGAAACGAGCGAAACGATGTCAAAAACGAACGAACGACCGTTGTAATTTGTGCAACCTGCCGACCGAATTGCTGCTGTACATTTTCTCCTTCATGGATTACGTGTCTCAGTTAGAGTTGGCCAACTCGAGTCCCTACATGACCGGATTGTTGGGCGATTTGGAATTGATCGCAACCGAGGCGGCCGTACAACTGTGCAAACGTAAACGTCACGGTACGGTTGACACGTTTCAAAGCTGCCGACCATCCGCCGGAAGCCTGTTGATGTGCGTGAAGCGAAAGTTTAAGCCGGTTCTCGATTCGCAATCGACTTTGCCGCAATTCTACATGTCTAACCTAGTGCTGAAGAATGTGCATTTTAGAGAGGGAACACTGCATCGCATCTTGGAAGAAACGGTGGTCTGCTTGGAGTATTTGGAATTGGACTCGTGCACCGGTGTTGTTTTCCACCCGGCTGCCAATCAACTAATCCCGTCGGACAAAATAGGACATTCATCGATACATTGCAAAAACATGAAAGTGCACTTGGACGACGTTCGCCAAACCCTGGTTCCCGATGGATTTTCTAGCAAATATACCTACTACGTGGTACTGACCGACTGCGACATGACGGAGACGGATCAAAATCTGAACTACAGGCTGTTGATCGTGTACGACGGACGCTCCAACGGGGCAGATGTTGGACGTTACTTTAACCTAATCACAGTCTCGTCCGTGTGGAAAGAAACCGAAGTGTTGAAGGTTCGTCCCTACACACGAAACAAAGAAGACACAGTGTGGATGCAGATGGTCAATCGGACCAGTTTAAATGCGGCCATCGACCATTTCGCCGAATCTTCAAAAGAAACCTCTCTAGAACTTTCGTTGGACGGCTACACGGATGACCGAGTCGACATGTCAGTCGGCTTGCGATTGATGAGCTGGGACTCTTTGACCACTTTGTTTCTGCTAAATTCAATAGTGGACGAAGGTTTTCTTTCTGTTGTCATGTCGGAACATCCGAACCTGAACACGATAACGATAAAGAATTGCAAAGGTGATCCGTTCGGTGAGATGGAAACGAGCCCCAACACCGCACTGAGGCATTTGAACCTGATCGAAATGAATATCGACGAGGCAGGCATGGCTGAATTCATGACACCAATCATCAACGTCGTCAAGTTAACTTTACATAATATGTGTTTCTTCGACGAACGTCTTTTCGCTAAACGATTGTACGAGACATCCGGCTATCGTTGGCTCGATTGTGAGTATGTCCGCGAGCCAGGCGTATTGGTTCCCATTGAGATGTTTCTTGAAACGGGTTGAAGAAATCGATTTTTTTATATAACAAGTATACATAACATGTGTTTATAATAATAACAAAACAAAAATGTTCTGTAATAAAAATGATATTTATTCGAGAAAAAGAATTATTAAAAGAAAAAGCAAATGCATTCTATAATTTTTTTTTTTTTTTTCAATCATGATGAATTTGAAATATTACAAATGTCTTCATTACATCGTCTTTGTCAGCTTCTTCTTCACTCTTCTTTAGACGGAATCTTTCGGAAATGCGAATGTCGTCCGGAATATCAGATGTAGTGAATTTAGAATATTCTTGTATGAGCTCCGGTGTCATGTGGGGATGTAATTTCTTCATGATAAATTTATATTCCTTTTGCATAGCCATCTGCGTGCCTGCTATAAACGACTTTGGAAGAGGAGAGAGTCCCTGTGGAACGTAAATGTTCTCTACTACATCCCACAGAGTTTTCGGTAGGAAAGTGTGTTTTCTGGTCATTTCACGTTCCATACCATCCAGTACATTATGATAGAAAGTTGTCAAGACTTCCCTCTTTCCTGTCTTTGTAAAATCGTAAAACTGTACAATTACGCCTTTGATGTATTGCAACCGAATTCTTTGCAGATACTCGTCCAATTCCTCAATGAAATACGTAGGCCTACGTCGACCAGTGTATGCGAATTCTATATTCGCTCCCTGGAGTAGATATGCGATCATCATTTTCAATATCGGTTTTCCTAACAAGTCCGTGTGTGCTATCGTTGGATGAAAGTCCATACTTTTCGAAATCCGGACATCCGCTTCCCCCGGAATGTACCATTGATGGTCATAATAAATTTCGTGAGTGGTATGGTCTGTGTAAACGTCTCGATGTACATCGTAGCCTTTGATCAACAGAATTCGTTTAAATCTCTCTTCAAAGTATTCTGTTCTTTGAATTCTCAGCTTTTCAGTTACTGATCTTCGCAGCATCATTTCCCGTTTTGTTGTGCTTTTTTTTCTGTTAAAATTTCTCTTTTTATATCTACCATTTCCCTCGCCCCCCCCCATAATAGCCTAATGTGTGTGTGAGTGTGAGTGTCCAAAGACGCGCGGCGACGTTTAGTTTGTATCCTATTTTACAAAAGAGATATGTGTCGTGTCACCACAAAAGGAGCTTTGGGTTGAAATTATTTTTTTTTTTTTAAATTATTATTATAATATTAATCTCCATTCTTTAAGCTTTCTAAAAAAAAATAATGTAACTTGCTTTATAATTTATTTCAAGGCAATTAAGATATGACCCTATTTCAACCAAGAACTTCCGAATTCAATAGATTACTTCCGAATTCAATAGATTATCAACAATTAGAAAACAGCCTTTTAAGTTCAGTGGACCATTACATTGGTTTTATTCAATAACCACAACACATTCGCCTTGGATACCATTAGTTATTATTACTGAATCTACATGAAATTTTAAACACTTAAACAATGAATACGAGTATAGATTACACTTTAATTTCTTTCAATTTTATTATCATCTTCATATATAAAATACAACAATTAAAAATTACATAATTATGTTGATTAATGGATTATTTTGAGCACACACAATCTGTTAACATAACTCACTTCTACTCTAGATCATGATTAGGCCTATACAAATTCTTACACATTCTTCTTCGTTTTCAATAACTATCCTCGCCGTCAGAATCTTCGTCTATCCCCATCATCCAGGCTTTAGAATTAGCAAGAAGGCTAGCATTTAAAGCGTCAGCTATGACTTTTTCTGATCGTTCATTATCAGAATTTCTGACATTTCTATTAATTATATCAAACTATTAATTTGAATGATGCAAAAGAATTATAGTATAGTTTATTAAAAGATTGTAAATTATAACACTAAAGTAGGACAATAATGTAGTAGCACACTGTAAACCTCGTGCGAACAGCTTACCAAGGTAGTAAACAATACGTCTACGCACGTTCACAAGTGATTGACCAATCAGAGGACGCGATTAGTCCCTTTTGTTTGGCTGTATTTAAGGCCGAAGCCTTTATAAAAGTGATTGTGATTGGACTATGATTGCATATTTAAATGTTTATTCATGATATTCTGAAAGATGACGTTACAAGCTATAAAACCATACCAGTTGTGACAATGTTTGGAAAGGCGGGAACATTCGATTGAAAAATAAGGTAGATGATTTTTGGCCGGCCGTTTACGACTGAAATAGTCAGAATTCCACACAAAACCTTACAATATTGTCTATAAAAAAACGTCAAAATGTATGTATTTTGGAACAAAATTAAGTTTTAAGGACAAGTAAACTATAATAGTTGAATATGTCGAATATGTAAGAAAAAAATAATTATTTTAAATTGACTATTCCAACATTCAAAGCTAATTATAGCAATATTATAGCTTTTGCGACACAAGGCCGGCGGCTCCTTTAGTTGTGACGCGACCCATATAGACGCGCGCGCGGGGGGGGGGGGAGATGTGGAGAACGCATTAGTAATGCTTAACATCAGTTTCTATAAGAGCAAGATGAGAGAGAGAGAGATAGAGAGAGAGAAAAACAAAAACAAAAAAATGTGCTGTATCAAATTTATTTTCTTTTATTAATCCATAAGAAAGTGACAACATTAAAATAAAAGTGAATTACATACAAAAAGTTTTGCATTTATTTATTTGGAATTACACCTTTAGATCTTTAGCACACTTAGCACAAAGGTGCATCCTTCACAATATAAAATATAACAATTAACAGAAAAGTAAAAAAAGGCAAAAGCAACTATCCTACCCCCCCCCCCCCCCCCTCAATTTACATCGATACATACAGTAGATCATTACTTTACACAAATGAATACAAAACAAGATATAGTAAAAGTGTACAAAATAAAATCAACTGATAAACACAGCTTATTACGTAAAAACCCCCAACCTCTCCTCCCCCCCCCCCTTTTTTTTTTCAATTTACTTAATGTAGCAATGTAGATAACATAGTTGCATTGCAGTTAAAGTTTGGTGCTGTATATATACAATTTTTAAATGTCGCATACGCACAAGATTTCTATCGACATCGGCTCATATACTGCCGCGTCTACATTACATCGTTGAAAGCACTCATCCGATACGGGAATAGTTTCTGGATAACCAAACAGAGCGGGAACGCACCTTCCCACGTTTTCACCTAATGGAAAAAAGCAATGAGAACCAAACAGATCGCATCCATCATTGTCCGGTACGAGAAGCCATTGATCATCAGCCGATCGGTTTAGGCTACACGTTTCTAAAGAATATTTCATACCGTCCCATCGATCGCATTCATCACAACACGTAACAATATGAGTACCGTCTTCGATGATGTCAATGCACGCATATTTTTCGCTCTCTCTAATGCATGCGTCGTGATATAGAAACGGCGATACTCTGTCAACGTACACCGATCCAATTAACAAGTCCGGACGTTCATCGATGCACATTACACAACGATGGTGGTAAAGTAGTAGTAGTAGTATGAGTAGTAGTAGTAAAATGTGTTTCAACGCCTCTGTATCCATGCGTCACAATTGGTTCTGATGTAAAGCGATACCAACGAAAACAAAGGCCAATGTCTTGTCTCATTATGTTCTGTAACGGGCATGCAAACGTGATGAAAATGTTTTGAGAATCCACTTCGTATAGACGCTGATATGACGTGTGACGGAGGACGAGGTCCGGCGTTTTCAAATTTTACGAACCTGTTCAATTTGGTTGGAGCCATAGAATGCCAAGACCTTGTTGCCGGGTTGTAACCGCCAATCATGCGTGGTATTCCGTCTAATACGTCGTAAATAAAAGGAAACTTTACGGTTGATCTGACTTTTTGCCTGAACCACGGGCCGTGTTTTTCATTACGTTTAAAAACATGTTCATTGTTGACAACAAAAATGTGTCCACTGTCGTGTATAAGCGACGTGTTTTTGTCCAAGTGTCGAATGTATGATTTGGCAAAATTATCAACGAAACGAGACGGAAGTATTCTGTTCGGAATGTCAACGTCGGCCATCAATTGGCTCGAGATTATTGAAAGCTTAGAAACAACCGTTTTAGGCTCAGCTCTAGTGCACATGACGTTGCCGATAGTGAACAGTTCGATTTCACCGTTTGACTCGTTTCCTTTGCACCATTTACTCGAGTAATAACGATACGTCGTATTGAAAGCAAACCACTCTTTTCGTATCGTGTCATACACGAATCCATATTTTTCAGTATCGCATCTACTCATGTCGGTTCCTAGAAAGTCTAACATGTCAGTCGGTGCGCCGGTTTCGAATCTACCACCAACAAACACTAGCAATCTATCCAGAAAACAAAACATTTGCATTCCACAACGATGCCGGCAAACGAGAGGCATTTCGCCAATTTTAGTCCATTCTGCTATACCGCCCTTGTTCAGGGTTTCTCTGGTGCACTCGTACACTTGAAAATCTGTTTCAAAGACGGCGTACAGTGTGTTCTTGTTACTCGTGCAACTTAAAACGCCCTTTATTGTTACGTCATGAAACAATGGTCGAATGACAAGTATGGTTGTACCTGTGAACGCATGATTCATGTACACGTCACCGGAAGAAAGAACGGTAAAAACAGATGCGTTCGGTGTGTCCTGACAGGCAAGTTGACGTTCCGGTGGTCGAGCAGACATTTTCAAGAGCGTCTTGATTCTGTCGGTGGTTCGTAAATCATCGACGACGACGTTGTTGTTGTGTTCGTTCATTCTATACGGCGAGAATACGGACGAGTCGAGAAGAATGCCCATGCTTGTCGCGTTGATCTTGTTGTCGGGCAATGATGCAACCCATACGGTCACTAACCGATTCACGTCTGCATTGTAACCGCTTTTGCGAGCGTTTCGACTCAGTAATTTGTCAAAGAAACATGGCGGAATCTGAGACATCCACATGGAAATCAAATCTGGTTTCTTAACAAACAAATCGTGAATGAGCGGTGCCCAGAAAATCAACGAATCGGCAATGACACTCGATATTGCGTATGCTTTTTCCCGTTGGATTGTCGCGTGAATCAATTGGAGTACAACTGCAGTTCTAATCGGATCAAAAAACATTACTGTCGCTTCTTTCGAAATTGTTTCAATTGTATCCGTTGAGATTTTTGGGAATACAATGCCTGTGTTTATGAGCATTTGCTTGATTTTATCCAGAGCAATTGTATTGTTCAAGTACACAGACAGTTTTGTAAACGAAACGATGTTTTCAATTGTAAACGGTTCATTTCTTTTGGTAAAGTTGTTTACGGCGTTTGCGTCCAACCATTTCGGTACTTTATACCAAATGTTGCCGCTTACTTTATCTTTTACAAAATGAAGATTTCTTATCTTATTTTTTGAGTCGTCGTGTTGTACTCTGTACGACGAATCGGTATCACGTTCCAAAAACCCGTCGTCGTATACATCACCTGCATGCTGCTGCTGCTCCGGTTGAACTTCAGTCTCCGAATCAATTTCGGGCACGTTATTCGGCGGCCGTTGAAATATTTCATAATTTAAAGGTGTTACGGTAGCAGATTTTGCTAACGTTGAAGGTCCATCATCATCATCATCTTCATCATCAGATGATATCCACACAGTATCAAGTTTTCTTACTTTCTTACTGTCTTCGTGACGTTCATTAGAACCGTGCCTGCGTCTGGACGCCATCGCAATACTACAGCAACACGCACGCACACACACAATATGATCGCTAATATTACTCACTTCAATAACTGCTTAAGAAATGTGGTTAACGTTTCAGAATATTCCTCCTTGTTTTTACTGGAACTAGCAAATTCACGTGCAACGTGAAGTGTGACAATAATGCGGCCCTCATTCACGTGGCCGTCTTCAAACATGCCCACGAGCAGATCGTGTAATGACTTGGCGCTGCGACATTTCACCTTATCAACTTGATTCTTGATTTCAGTTTTCAATTCTGCGTTGCTAAATGTTTCCGGATATTCACGTTCAACTTTTTCCTCGTTTTCCAAATAATTTTTGGCCAAAACGATCAATTTATCAACATCAAAACCACCGTTTCTCTTTAACATCTTGTTCAACAATATTTCTTTTTTTGAAGTGACTTTCTCGTTTATACGCACATCAATTTATAGTACCGGAATGATTCTCTGTCAACAATCCCGTTTGTACGGTTCCGGTCTAGGATTTGCGTTTGTGATGACCGCTATGTTATGTAAATGAGCCTGTGCAGCTGGTGTATTATTAATTTGCGCGCACACACACACACACACACACACACACACCCACACACGTTTCATAAGTTTGGTTATGGATTCAGAACAGGGCTTAATTGGAGACCAGGGGTATGCTACGTCTAAAGCCAAAAACTTGTACATTAACCAGGTATCTGATGGTTTTGATGCCAAGTTGAACAATTTTAAAAGGCATGTTGCCGAGGAGTCATATTCAGCATTGAAACGTGCTCGGTCAGCGCATTTCAACGATGAATTAAAGATAGTGTATGAAAACAACGATCAGAGTGAAACGCTCACCGAAGGTATTATGATTCTTGAGAAATGACAAAAATTTAAAAATTTAAAAAAATAAATAAATAAAAAATTTATAATAGCTTATTTTTTTTAATTTTTTTTTGTGTGTGTTTCAGGTGAAGACTTTGGACCACTCACAGATCTGCGTATTTCCGAGTTGGCAAGAGAGCTGGGCAATGATTGGTCAATGATAGCAACATATTTAGGAATTTCACTCGCTCAACAACAAGATTTACGTCAGGCTCATTACATTTGTAGTCGGGAACGTAATCAAGAAATGCTTGTTATATGGCGCAAGAGAGATTCATGCTGCCAAAAATCAGACAAACTACAATCATTAATGAATGCATTTGAAAAAAGTGGAAGAATCGACTTAAAAAACAAAATCAGTCTATGGCAATGAAAGTCAAAACTATAGCATTCGTATTTATAAAAGGTGTACGGTAGAGTACGTTTCTTCAATAATAAATCATAGCATTCGACGATCTATATTAGTTTTGTTTTGAAAAGAGTTTATTAAAAAAAGAAAACAACTTTAACCGAGAACAACGTGTACTGTTATTGTAAAAAAATTTCGTTTCTAAAAGTTCACGTTCACAACAAGAAGGATAGCGCGCAAGCAACTTGGCCATCTAGAATTCGTTCGATAATGTTTTAGAAAAAAATAAAAGCTTTACTTCGACGCCTAATGACAGCGTGCGTCAATGTTTTCAAAAAGAGAGAACATATTTCCCCCTTATATACAATAACGTTTATAACTTTCCAGATCATACTTCTTTTTCTATTCGATTACAGTTTCTAATGATAGCATACTTCAGGAATGATCCTGATTGTTCTTATATTAATTATTATACATGGTTTCTTAAATCCAAACACACTCTTATTCTAGAATGTTCATGTAAATACATACACCGTCTCTTTACCGAATGAACTGATAAGGTCGTGCAATCAATAAGAGGCATAACATGCCGTGCATTCGTCGTGCGTTGTATATCGAGAGAACAAATGAAAATATTGTTTACTTCGAGAATAAGCAATACACCGTCTCTTTACCGAATGAGCTGATAAGGTCGTGCAATCAGTAACAGGCATAACATGCCGTGCATTCGTCGTGTGTTGTATATCGAGAGAACAAATGAAAATATTGTTTACTTCGAGAATAAGCAATACACCGTCTCTTTACCGATCGAGTTGATACGGTCGCGCAATCAGTAACAGGCATAACATGCCGTGCATTCATCGCGTGTTGTATAATTATTATACATGGTTTCTTAAATCCAAACACACTCTTATTCTAGAATGTTCATGTAGATACATACACCGTCTCTTTACCGAACTAACTGATAAGGTCGTGCAATCAATAAGAGGCATAACATGCCGTGCATTTGTCGTGGGTTGTATATCGAGAGAACGGATGAAAATCTTTTTTTTTTTTTTACTTCGAGAATTAGCAATACACCGTCTCTTTACCGATCGAGTTGATACGGTCGCGCAATGAATAACAGGCATAACATGCCGTGCATTCATCGCGTGTTGTATAATTATTATACATGGTTTCTTAAATCCAAACACACTCTTATTCTAGAATGTTCATGTAGATACATACACCGTCTCTTTACCGAACGAACTGATAAGGTCGTGCAATCAATAAGAGGCATAACATGCCGTGCATTTGTCGTGGGTTGTATATCGAGAGAACGGATGAAAATCTTTTTTTTTTTTTTTTACTTCGAGAAGAAGCAATACACCGTCTCCTTACCAATGGAGCTGATAAGGAAGGCCGCGCAATCAGTAACATGCATAACATGCCGTGCATTCATCGCGTGTTGTATAATTATTATACATGGTTTCTTAAATCCAAACACACTCTTATTCTTGAATGTTCATGTAGATACATACACCGTCTCTTTACCGAACGAACTGATAAGGTCGTGCAATCAATAAGAGGCATAACATGCCTTGCATTTGTCGTGGGTTGTATATCGAGAGAACGGATGAAAATCTTTTTTTTTTTTTTTTACTTCGAGAAGAAGCAATACACCGTCTCCTTACCAATGGAGCTGTAAGGAAGGCCGCGCAATCAGTAACATACATAACATGCCGTGCATTCATCGCGTGTTGTATAATTATTAGACATGGTTTCTTAAATCCAAACACACTCTTATTCTAGAATGTTCATGTAGATACATACACCGTCTCTTTACCGAATGAACTGATAAGGTCGTGCAATCAATAAGAGGCATAACATGCCGTGCATTCGTCGCCTGTTGTATATATACAATAATGTTTATAACTTTCCAGATCATACTTCTTATTCTATTCGATTACAGTTTCTAATGATAGCATACTTCAGGAATGGTCCTGATTGTTCTTATATTAATTATTATAGGCCTACATGGTTTCTTAAATCCAAACACACTCTTATTCTAGAATGTTCATGTAGATACATACACCGTCTCTTTACCGATCGAGTTGATACGGTCGTGCAATCAATAAGAGGCATAACATGCCGTGCATTCATCGCGTGTTGTATACCGAGAGAACAAATGAAAATATTGTTTACTTCGAGAATAAGCAATACACCGTCTCTTTACCGATCGAGTTGATAAGGCCGTGCAATCAGTAACAGGCATAACATGCCGTCCGTGCATTCATCGCGTGTTGTATAATTATTAGGCCTATACATGGTTTCTTAAATCCAAACACACTCTTATTCTATAATGTTCATGTAGATACATACACCGTCTCTTTACCGAACTAACTGATAAGGTCGTGCAATCAATAAGAGGCATAACATGCCGTGCATACGTCGTGTGTTGTATATCGAGAGAACGGATGAAAATATATATTTTTTTTTTTTTTTACTTCGAGAAGAAGCAATACACCGTCTCCTTACCAATGGAGCTGATAAGGAAGGCCGCGCAATCAGTAACATGCATAACATGCCGTGCATTCATCGCGTGTTGTATAATTATTATACATGGTTTCTTAAATCCAAACACACTCTTATTCTAGAATGTTCATGTAGATACATACACCGTCTCTTTACCGATCGAGTTGATACGGTTGTGCAATCAATAAGAGGCATAACATGCCGTGCATTCGTCGTGTGTTGTATATCGAGAGAACGGATGAAAATCTTTTTTTTTTTTTTTACTTCGAGAAGAAGCAATACACCGTCTCCTTACCAATGGAGCTGATAAGGAAGGCCGCGCAATCAGTAACATGCATAACATGCCGTGCATTCATTGCGTGTTGTATAATTATTATACATGGTTTCTTAAATCCAAACACACTCTTATTCTAGAATGTTCATGTAGATACATACACCGTCTCTTTACCGAATGAGCTGATAAGGTCGTGCAATCAATAAGAGGCATAACATGCCGTGCATTCGTCGTCTGTTGTATACCGAGAGAACAAATGAAAATATTGTTTAATTCGAGAATAAGCAATACACCGTCTCTTTACCGAATGAGCTGATAAGGCCGCGCAATCAGTAACAGGCATAACATGCCGTGCATTCATCGCGTGTTGTATAATTATTATACATGGTTTCTTAAATCCAAACACACTCTTATTCTAGAATGTTCATGTAGATACATACACCGTCTCTTTACCGATCGAGTTGATACGGTCGTGCAATCAATAAGAGGCATAACATGCCGTGCATTTGTCGTGTATTGTATATCGAGAGAACGGATGAAAATCTTTTTTTTTTTTTTACTTCGAGAAAAAGCAATACACCGTCTCCTTGCCAATGGAACTGATAAGGAAGGCCGCGCAATCAGTAACATGCATAACATGCCGTGCATTCATCGCGTGTTGTATAATTATTATACATGGTTTCTTAAATCCAAACACACTCTTATTCTAGAATGTTCATGTAGATACATACACCGTCTCTTTACCGAATGAACTGATAAGGTCGTGCAATCAATAAGAGGCATAACATGCCGTGCATTCGTCGCCTGTTGTATATATACAATAATGTTTATAACTTTCCAGATCATACTTCTTATTCTATTCGATTACAGTTTCTAATGATAGCATACTTCAGGAATGGTCCTGATTGTTCTTATATTAATTATTATAGGCCTACATGGTTTCTTAAATCCAAACACACTCTTATTCTAGAATGTTCATGTAGATACATACACCGTCTCTTTACCGAATGAACTGATAAGGTCGTGCAATCAATAAGAGGCATAACATGCCGTGCATTCGTCGCCTGTTGTATATCGAGAGAACAAATGAAAATATTGTTTACTTCGAGAATAAGCAATACACCGTCTCTTTACCGAATGAGCTGATAAGGCCGTGCAATCAGTAACAGGCATAACATGCCGTGCATTCATCGCGTGTTGTATAATTATTATACATGGTTTCTTAAATCCAAACACACTCTTATTCTAGAATGTTCATGTAGATACATACACCGTCTCTTTACCGAATGAACTGATAAGGTCGTGTAATCAATAAGAGGCATAACATGCCGTGCATTTGTCGTGTATTGTATATCGAGAGAACGGATGAAAATCTTTTTTTTTTTTTTACTTCGAGAAAAAGCAATACACCGTCTCCTTGCCAATGGAACTGATAAGGAAGGCCGTGCAATCAGTAACAGGCATAACATGCCGTGCATTCATCGCGTGTTGTATAATTATTATACATGGTTTCTTAAATCCAAACACACTCTTATTCTAGAATGTTCATGTAGATACATACACCGTCTCTTTACCGAATGAACTGATAAGGTCGTGTAATCAATAAGAGGCATAACATGCCGTGCATTTGTCGTGTATTGTATATCGAGAGAACGGATGAAAATCTTTTTTTTTTTTTTACTTCGAGAAAAAGCAATACACCGTCTCCTTGCCAATGGAACTGATAAGGAAGGCCGTGCAATCAGTAACAGGCATAACATGCCGTGCATTCATCGCGTGTTGTATAATTATTATACATGGTTTCTTAAATCCAAACACACTCTTATTCTAGAATGTTCATGTAGATACATACACCGTCTCTTTACCGAACGAACTGATAAGGTCGTGCAATCAATAAGAGGCATAACATGCCGTGCATTCGTCGCCTGTTGTATATCGAGAGAACGGATGAAAATCTTTTTTTTTTTTTACTTCGAGAAGAAGCAATACACCGTCTCATTACCGGATGAGCTGATAAGGCCGCGCAATCAGTAACAGGCATGACATGCCGTGCATTCATCGCGTGTTGTATAATTATTATACATGGTTTCTTAAATCCAAACACACTCTTATTCCAGAATGTTCATGTAGATACATACACCGTCTCTTTACCGAACTAACTGATAAGGTCGTGTAATCAATAAGAGGCATAACATGCCGTGCATTCGTCGTGTGTTGTATATCGAGAGAACGGATGAAAATCTTTTTTTTTTTTTTTACTTCGAGAAGAAGCAATACACCGTCTCTTTACCGAATGAGCTGATAAGGCCGCGCAATCAGTAACAGGCATAACATGCCGTGCATTCATCGCGTGTTGTATAATTATTATACATGGTTTCTTAAATCCAAACACACTCTTATTCTAGAATGTTCATGTAGATACATACACCGTCTCTTTACCGAATGAACTGATAAGGTCGTGCAATCAATAAGAGGTATAACATGCCGTGCATTTGTCGTGGGTTGTATATCGAGAGAACAAATGAAAATATTTTTTTTTTTTTTACTTCGAGAATAAGCAATACACCGTCTCTTTACCGAATGAGCTGATAAGGCCGCGCAATCAGTAACAGGCATAACATGCCGTGCACTCATCGCGTGTTGTATAATTATTATACATGGTTTCTTAAATCCAAACACACTCTTATTCTAGAATGTTCATGTAGATACATACACCGTCTCTTTACCGAATGAACTGATACGGTCGTGCAATCAATAAGAGGCATAACATGCCGTGCATTCATCGCGTGTTGAATACCGAGAGAACAAATGAAAATATTGTTTACTTCGAGAAGAAGCAATACACCCTCTCTTTACCGATCGAGTTGATACGGTCGCGCAATCAGTAACAGGCATAACATGCCGTGCATTCGTCGTGTTCTGTATATCGAGAGAACAAATGAAAATATTGTTTACTTCGAGAATAAGCAATACACCGTCTCTTTACCGAATGAGCTGATAAGGCCGCGCAATCAGTAACAGGCATAACATGCCGTGCATTCATCGCGTGTTGTATAATTATTATACATGGTTTCTTAAATCCAAACACACTCTTATTCTAGAATGTTCATGTAGATACATACACCGTCTCTTTACCGAACTAACTGATAAGGTCGTGCAATCAATAAGAGGCATAACATGCCGTGCATTCGTCGTGGGTTGTATATCGAGAGAACAAATGAAAATATTGTTTACTTCGAGAATAAGCAATACACCGTCTCTTTACCGATCGAGTTGATACGGTCGCGCAATCAGTAACAGGCATAACATGCCGTGCATTCATCGCGTGTTGTATAATTATTATACATGGTTTCTTAAATCCAAACACACTCTTATTCTAGAATGTTCATGTAGATACATACACCGTCTCTTTACCGAACTAACTGATAAGGTCGTGCAATCAATAAGAGGCATAACATGCCGTGCATTTGTCGTGGGTTGTATATCGAGAGAACGGATGAAAATCTTTTTTTTTTTTTTACTTCGAGAATTAGCAATACACCGTCTCTTTACCGATCGAGTTGATACGGTCGCGCAATGAATAACAGGCATAACATGCCGTGCATTCATCGCGTGTTGTATAATTATTATACATGGTTTCTTAAATCCAAACACACTCTTATTCTAGAATGTTCATGTAGATACATACACCGTCTCTTTACCGAACGAACTGATAAGGTCGTGCAATCAATAAGAGGCATAACATGCCGTGCATTTGTCGTGGGTTGTATATCGAGAGAACGGATGAAAATCTTTTTTTTTTTTTTTACTTCGAGAAGAAGCAATACACCGTCTCCTTACCAATGGAGCTGATAAGGCCGCGCAATCAGTAACAGGCATAACATGCCGTGCATTCATCGCGTGTTGTATAATTATTATACATGGTTTCTTAAATCCAAAAACACTCTTATTCTAGAATGTTCATGTAGATACATACACCGTCTCTTTACCGAACGAACTGATAAGGTCGTGCAATCAATAAGAGGCATAACATGCCGTGCATTTGTCGTGGGTTGTATATCGAGAGAACGGATGAAAATCTTTTTTTTTTTTTTTTACTTCGAGAAGAAGCAATACACCGTCTCCTTACCAATCGAGCTGAAAAGGAAGGCCGCGCAATCAGTAACATGCATAACATGCCGTGCATTCATCGCGTGTTGTATAATTATTAGACATGGTTTCTTAAATCCAAACACACTCTTATTCTAGAATGTTCATGTAGATACATACACCGTCTCTTTACCGAATGAACTGATAAGGTCGTGCAATCAATAAGAGGCATAACATGCCGTGCATTCGTCGCCTGTTGTATATATACAATAATGTTTATAACTTTCCAGATCATACTTCTTATTCTATTCGATTACAGTTTCTAATGATAGCATACTTCAGGAATGGTCCTGATTGTTCTTATATTAATTATTATAGGCCTACATGGTTTCTTAAATCCAAACACACTCTTATTCTAGAATGTTCATGTAGATACATACACCGTCTCTTTACCGATCGAGTTGATACGGTCGTGCAATCAATAAGAGGCATAACATGCCGTGCATTCATCGCGTGTTGTATACCGAGAGAACAAATGAAAATATTGTTTACTTCGAGAATAAGCAATACACCGTCTCTTTACCGATCGAGTTGATAAGGCCGTGCAATCAGTAACAGGCATAACATGCCGTCCGTGCATTCATCGCGTGTTGTATAATTATTAGGCCTATACATGGTTTCTTAAATCCAAACACACTCTTATTCTATAATGTTCATGTAGATACATACACCGTCTCTTTACCGAACTAACTGATAAGGTCGTGCAATCAATAAGAGGCATAACATGCCGTGCATACGTCGTGTGTTGTATATCGAGAGAACGGATGAAAATATATATTTTTTTTTTTTTTTTACTTCGAGAAGAAGCAATACACCGTCTCCTTACCAATGGAGCTGATAAGGAAGGCCGCGCAATCAGTAACATGCATAACATGCCGTGCATTCATCGCGTGTTGTATAATTATTATACATGGTTTCTTAAATCCAAACACACTCTTATTCTAGAATGTTCATGTAGATACATACACCGTCTCTTTACCGATCGAGTTGATACGGTTGTGCAATCAATAAGAGGCATAACATGCCGTGCATTCGTCGTGTGTTGTATATCGAGAGAACGGATGAAAATCTTTTTTTTTTTTTTTACTTCGAGAAGAAGCAATACACCGTCTCCTTACCAATGGAGCTGATAAGGAAGGCCGCGCAATCAGTAACATGCATAACATGCCGTGCATTCATTGCGTGTTGTATAATTATTATACATGGTTTCTTAAATCCAAACACACTCTTATTCTAGAATGTTCATGTAGATACATACACCGTCTCTTTACCGAATGAGCTGATAAGGTCGTGCAATCAATAAGAGGCATAACATGCCGTGCATTCGTCGTCTGTTGTATACCGAGAGAACAAATGAAAATATTGTTTACTTCGAGAATAAGCAATACACCGTCTCTTTACCGAATGAGCTGATAAGGCCGCGCAATCAGTAACAGGCATAACATGCCGTGCATTCATCGCGTGTTGTATAATTATTATACATGGTTTCTTAAATCCAAACACACTCTTATTCTAGAATGTTCATGTAGATACATACACCGTCTCTTTACCGATCGAGTTGATACGGTCGTGCAATCAATAAGAGGCATAACATGCCGTGCATTTGTCGTGTATTGTATATCGAGAGAACGGATGAAAATCTTTTTTTTTTTTTTACTTCGAGAAAAAGCAATACACCGTCTCCTTGCCAATGGAACTGATAAGGAAGGCCGCGCAATCAGTAACATGCATAACATGCCGTGCATTCATCGCGTGTTGTATAATTATTATACATGGTTTCTTAAATCCAAACACACTCTTATTCTAGAATGTTCATGTAGATACATACACCGTCTCTTTACCGAATGAACTGATAAGGTCGTGCAATCAATAAGAGGCATAACATGCCGTGCATTCGTCGCCTGTTGTATATATACAATAATGTTTATAACTTTCCAGATCATACTTCTTATTCTATTCGATTACAGTTTCTAATGATAGCATACTTCAGGAATGGTCCTGATTGTTCTTATATTAATTATTATAGGCCTACATGGTTTCTTAAATCCAAACACACTCTTATTCTAGAATGTTCATGTAGATACATACACCGTCTCTTTACCGAATGAACTGATAAGGTCGTGCAATCAATAAGAGGCATAACATGCCGTGCATTCGTCGCCTGTTGTATATCGAGAGAACAAATGAAAATATTGTTTACTTCGAGAATAAGCAATACACCGTCTCTTTACCGAATGAGCTGATAAGGCCGTGCAATCAGTAACAGGCATAACATGCCGTGCATTCATCGCGTGTTGTATAATTATTATACATGGTTTCTTAAATCCAAACACACTCTTATTCGAGAATGTTCATGTAGATACATACACCGTCTCTTTACCGAATGAACTGATAAGGTCGTGTAATCAATAAGAGGCATAACATGCCGTGCATTTGTCGTGTATTGTATATCGAGAGAACGGATGAAAATCTTTTTTTTTTTTTTACTTCGAGAAAAAGCAATACACCGTCTCCTTGCCAATGGAACTGATAAGGAAGGCCGCGCAATCAGTAACATGCATAACATGCCGTGCATTCATCGCGTGTTGTATAATTATTATACATGGTTTCTTAAATCCAAACACACTCTTATTCTAGAATGTTCATGTAGATACATACACCGTCTCTTTACCGAACGAACTGATAAGGTCGTGCAATCAATAAGAGGCATAACATGCCGTGCATTCGTCGCCTGTTGTATATCGAGAGAACGGATGAAAATCTTTTTTTTTTTTTACTTCGAGAAGAAGCAATACACCGTCTCATTACCGGATGAGCTGATAAGGCCGCGCAATCAGTAACAGGCATAACATGCCGTGCATTCATCGCGTGTTGTATAATTATTATACATGGTTTCTTAAATCCAAACACACTCTTATTCTAGAATGTTTATGTAGATACATACACCGTCTCTTTACCGAACTAACTGATAAGGTCGTGTAATCAATAAGAGGCATAACATGCCGTGCATTCGTCGTGTGTTGTATATCGAGAGAACGGATGAAAATCTTTTTTTTTTTTTTTACTTCGAGAAGAAGCAATACACCGTCTCTTTACCGAATGAGCTGATAAGGCCGCGCAATCAGTAACAGGCATAACATGCCGTGCATTCATCGCGTGTTGTATAATTATTATACATGGTTTCTTAAATCCAAACACACTCTTATTCCAGAATGTTCATGTAGATACATACACCGTCTCTTTACCGAATGAACTGATACGGTTGTGCAATCAATAAGAGGTATAACATGCCGTGCATTCATCGCGTGTTGTATACCGAGAGAACAAATGAAAATATTTTTTTTTTTACTTCGAGAATAAGCAATAACACCGTCTCTTTACCGATCGAGTTGATACGGTCGCGCAATCAGTAACATGCATAACATGCCGTGCATTCATCGCGTGTTGTATAATTATTATACATGGTTTCTTAAATCCAAACACACTCTTATTCTAGAATGTTCATGTAGATACATACACCGTCTCTTTACCGAATGAACTGATAAGGTCGTGCAATCAATAAGAGGTATAACATGCCGTGCATTTGTCGTGGGTTGTATATCGAGAGAACGGATGAAAATCTTTTTTTTTTTTACTTCGAGAATAAGCAATACACCGTCTCTTTACCGAATGAGCTGATAAGGCCGCGCAATCAGTAACAGGCATAACATGCCGTGCATTCATCGCGTGTTGTATAATTATTATACATGGTTTCTTAAATCCAAACACACTCTTATTCTAGAATGTTCATGTAGATACATACACCGTCTCTTTACCGAATGAACTGATACGGTCGTGCAATCAATAAGAGGCATAACATGCCGTGCATTCATCGCGTGTTGAATACCGAGAGAACAAATGAAAATATTGTTTACTTCGAGAAGAAGCAATACACCCTCTCTTTACCGATCGAGTTGATACGGTCGCGCAATCAGTAACAGGCATAACATGCCGTGCATTCGTCGTGTTCTGTATATCGAGAGAACAAATGAAAATATTGTTTACTTCGAGAATAAGCAATACACCGTCTCTTTACCGAATGAGCTGATAAGGCCGCGCAATCAGTAACAGGCATAACATGCCGTGCATTCATCGCGTGTTGTATAATTATTATACATGGTTTCTTAAATCCAAACACACTCTTATTCTAGAATGTTCATGTAGATACATACACCGTCTCTTTACCGAACTAACTGATAAGGTCGTGCAATCAATAAGAGGCATAACATGCCGTGCATTTGTCGTGGGTTGTATATCGAGAGAACAAATGAACATTTTTTTTTTTTTACTTCGAGAATAAGCAATACACCGTCTCTTTACCGATCGAGTTGATACGGTCGCGCAATGAATAACAGGCATAACATGCCGTGCATTCATCGCGTGTTGTATAATTATTATACATGGTTTCTTAAATCCAAACACACTCTTATTCTAGAATGTTCATGTAGATACATACACCGTCTCTTTACCGAACTAACTGATACGGTCGTGCAATCAATAAGAGGCATAACATGCCGTGCATTCATCGCGTGTTGTATACCGAGAGAACAAATGAAAATATTTTTTTTTTACTTCGAGAATAAGCAATACACCGTCTCTTTTCCGATCGAGTTGATACGGTCGCGCAATGAATAACAGGCATAACATGCCGTGCATTCATCGCGTGTTGTATAATTATTATACATGGTTTCTTAAATCCAAACACACTCTTATTCTAGAATGTTCATGTAGATACATACACCGTCTCTTTACCGAATGAACTGATAAGGTCGATCGTGCAATCAATAAGAGGCATAACATGCCGTGCATTCATCGCGTGTTGTATACCGAGAGAACGGATGAAAATCTTTTTTTTTTTTTTTTACTTCGAGAAGAAGCAATACACCGTCTCCTTACCAATGGAGCTGATAAGGAAGGCCGCGCAATCAGTAACAGGCATAACATGCCGTGCATTCATCGCGTGTTGTATAATTATTATACATGGTTTCTTAAATCCAAAAACACTCTTATTCTAGAATGTTCATGTAGATACATACACCGTCTCTTTACCGAACTAACTGATAAGGTCGTGCAATCAATAAGAGGCATAACATGCCGTGCATTTGTCGTGGGTTGTATATCGAGAGAACGGATGAAAATCTTTTTTTTTTTTTTACTTCGAGAAGAAGCAATACACCGTCTCCTTACCAATCGAGCTGAAAAGGAAGGCCGCGCAATCAGTAACATGCATAACATGCCGTGCATTCATCGCGTGTTGTATAATTATTATACATGGTTTCTTAAATCCAAACACACTCTTATTCTAGAATGTTCATGTAGATACATACACCGTCTCTTTACCGATCGAGTTGATACGGTCGTGCAATCAATACGAGGCATAACATGCCGTGCATTCATCGCCTGTTGTATATATACAATAATGTTTATAACTTTCCAGATCATACTTCTTATTCTATTCGATTACAGTTTCTAATGATAGCATACTTCAGGAAACAGCGCGAGTCAATGTTTTCAAGCATTCAGTTCACCCAAACGGAGAGAGAACACTACCCGTTCCCTCTTCTTCCTTGTATACGATATGTTCGTAACCTTCTAGATGATACTTCTTACTCTATTGGTATTACAGTTTCTAATCATACTTTTGGAATGTTTCTGATTGTTCTTATAATAATTATTATACACGGTTTCTTAAAATCTAAACACATTCTAGAATGTCCATGTACATGTTACTGTATAATGTTGGAAAATTTTATGATGACGGTTAAACATATTCAATACCGAGTGGCAGAGGCACGCATTATAGGCGAGATATATTATCTAACTTGCCGTTTAAGACAATTGCATTGGTTCGATGTATGAAATGACCCTTTAACAGTTGTATGACAAAACCATTCTTCAATACTCCCGCACCAATGGACAATGCATGTCTCTTATTGTAAACGCTTTCAACTTGGTCATCTGTCATCATTGTTTAGAACAAAAAAGAGACAGAAAACTGGTACCCGTTTGCATTCATTGGATGTATGAAATGACCCTTTTAACAGTTTTATGAGAAAATTATTCTTCAATACACGCGCACCAAAGAGGACAGTGCGTGGCTGTTATTGTAAACGCATTCAACTTGGTCATCTGTCATCGATAATTCTTTAGAACAAAAAAGAGACAGAAAACTGGTACCCGTTTGCATTTGGTCGATATATGAAATGACCCTTTAACCGTTTTATGAGAAAATTATTCTTCAATACACCCAGCACAAAGGAGGACAGTGTCATGGTCATTGGTCATCATCAATCATTCGTTCGATAATTCTTTAGAACAAAAATAATAGATACTTTTGGAATGTTTTTATAATAATTATTATACACGGTTTCTTAAAATCTAAACACATTCTAGAATTTTCATTTAGATGTTACAGTATATAAAATTAGGAAATAGTAATTCATTACCTCTACCGCTCTCAATCACATGATAATCTTTTAACGAAGGAGGGTGAGTTGAAATTGGTTTAGAACTTGATACCAAGGTTCATTATACGATGGCAAACGATGCCAAAACATTTTCAATACCGATACAGTTGCCAAAGGTGCGCATTATAGGAGGCGCGTTATAATATCTAACTTGCCGTTTAAGACAATTGCATTCATTCGATGTATGAAATGATCTTTAACAGTTTTATGACAAAACTATTCTTCAATACCCACGCACCAAGGACAGTGCATGTATTTTATTGTAAACGCATTAAACTTGGTCATTTAGCATTCGTTCGATAATTCTTTAGAAAAAAAAAAACTACCACAACAAAATCATTACATTATTACAATGCGTGTACCAAAATGCAAGACAGAAAAAAATTATTTATATGCACATATTATTTATTTTTGAAAAAAAAAAAAAACATAATCATTCAACAACAACAACGCTGTTATATATGTATTATCAAATACAAATGTTTTCAACTGCCTCTCGCTTGAATCACATGATGTCTTGTAACGAAGGAGGGTGAGTGGAATGATTAGGTAGACTTGAGTTCAAGGTCCATATGATGCAAACGACGACGATGATGATGATTCCAAACAGCAATCCTGCAATAGACCATCTCTTTGCCGATCGTGCTGATCTGGCTGCACCCTCACCGTCACCGTAGTCGAACTTTCTCGAACTCTGTAAAAGTAAAAGAATAGAAACTAAAATAGATTAAAAAAAATTTAAAAAAAAGTGTTGATGGGATGAGGTTGTAGAGGAAATAGATTACTTACATCTACGCTGTACACGATTCCTATAATACCGAATGGAATACAGCATAATAAAGTCACGAGTATAGCTGAAATCAGGTAATTGTTAGGTCTTCTCGCCACTATACGGGAAACAGATTGCATGACAAAAGCATTCTCTTTCTCTCCAATGTACACGTACACAAATACACTCTAATCGATACTCTTATTGCATTACGAAAAACAGCAGCGTGAACAAAAAAAAAACAAAAAAACAACGCATCATCTTCAAATGGTAGTCAACACCGCTTATTCAAGCTGGACGTTGATTGGCTGTTTGGGTCTTTATATACGTTAACTCGCTCACCGTGCATTCGTCAGTAGTCATCATGGATCATTGCGATATGGACATGTTTTTAGAAAACCTATTAGCGTTCGATTCAACAGACGACGACATATTAAAGAGGGCAATGTTGGAATTGAAAACTGGTTCGACCGGGTCGAACCAGTTTTCATGGAGTACCAACAAGAAGATGATATAGCATAAGAACAACAACCACACCCATCACCACCACCACCACCGACGCCGCAAGAATCAACAAAGGCAAACACGATGATAAATGTTCGAGGCAGTCTCGGTAAACTAATTGCTTTCTGCGATGGATCTGAACATACACTAACGCAATCATACGGTCGCCATCATGCCGATAACTGTAAAACGACGCATGCGACTAGAGTTGACTAGAGTTGACTCTGGATAACGAATTGGACAACGGTAAACTGGAAGAGTTGCAAATTACGGTGACCAACAACAACCGTATATTGTTATTGCATAAACAAGAAAAAAGAACCTATCACTGCGGTGCGGACATGAAGTATCCCATAACTTTGCACGGTGCCTTTTCCACACCGTGCGCATCGGAGAAAAAGAATGGTGTTGCCACCGCCATTGCGAATATTGCCAAAACCAATTCAATCAACAAAACACTATTTGCTAGATTTGTTGGACGAGCGATGGAATCACATGCAAGCAGTGATTGGACTGCCATAATAAACATTCTTCAGATATCAGATCAAATGACGGTATTAAAAGAAAAATGTGAGTACAAACGAAAACGAATCTTAAAAGATTCTCTAATGGACAAGTATCCATCAACGAGAAGTTTTATTAGTGATGTAAATAATCTACCCTCATCTAACATTGGCATTCAACAACTCGTAAGCCTATTGGAGCAGGCACGCCAAGATTTACGTGAAACAGAAACCAAATTGAGTACTTTACAAACACAATTCAATACCATGTTGATAGAATTCCAAAATCACATCACCAAATCGGAAGAAAGAGAAATCAAATATCAACAAGTAATAGAAAATATGCAAAAACGAGAAACCGATATGGTTTCTACGTTTCAAGACAGTTTGCTTTCGATGGCCGATACTTTGCGTGATGAGATGCGCCAACAACTGACAAAACGAAAGCGTCTTCCTCAATGCGGCAATATTAAGAAAAAACAACGAATCCATTGACTTTAAAAAAAAACAAAACATTGTTGTTGTTTTTGTAGTTTATTTTGTATTAGTAATTTTTTATTGTACAAATCAATGCCGTAATTGTAGTAGTAGTAATAGTAGTAGTGATAATAATAATAATTAAACGTTTCATTATTTCTATTTATAATTTATTGTACAAATCAATGCAATTTTAACGTTGCGTCTACCTCAATATAATAGTAACAACGAATTCATTAAGAAAACTAAAAATTGTAGTGTAGTAATAATCAATTCAATGCCGCAACAAACATTGTAGTAATAGTAGTGATAATACAATTAAACGTTTGAAAGAAAAAAAAAATATTGTGTTTTTTCTCTCTTCCAACGCGATGACGACGACGACAGCATTTTATGTGATTGTGAGAATGTTGATGAAGAAATAAAGAGAGAGAGAGAGAGACATGGATACGGTTTGCTTAGACACCCATGGATATTGACACCGTCAGTCCAGTCAAAAAATCACCCTCACCATGGTATAAGAACGTACCCTAATTAAATTTCATCCGTAGGTTCTATGTATATAGGTAATAACATTTCTTGATGGTTGCGTCTTGCAAAACTTGGGATTTTACGAGAAAATTAGACTTTTTATACCCAATTTATAACCGCCTCATGTCGTATTATTGTGTACAGCGAATGCGACGAAGCGTGACTGAAATTACGAGACGCCGTTAGCGCCCGTTGAAAAATGCATTAACAAAGCTAAAAACCTACAAAATTAATAGTTTATACAAAAATTTAAATATAGTTTACAATAAATTGTATAATAAAATACATAAAATTATAAAGAAAACCCAATTATAAACTAAAATATTTACAGATATGTGTTTAAAAATGTACAAATCAAAATGGCCTTTCATAGAATAAAGTGCGCCCTCACGCGTCATACTTTTATCGGACTTGTATGAATGATTATAATATACGAAACCCGATGCGGTTTGTTAGTTATTGCCTCTGCAAGAGGCAGAATATTATTATTATATTTTCACAAATATATTTCTAGTTTTTATTATGGAAAAAAAAAAGGATTGTATATATTTAAACACATTAAAACCTCCAGTCTACCATCATGATGGATTAAGTGAAGCGCCGTATTGTATCTGCTAAACGGTAATGATCTCCTAGTTATCTGGTTAGCCTATATTCTGGACATTCTTTTTTTAACAGCATTACTTGCGCGGATATCACAATGCATTGTTTATTCGCGATTATAGTCAATGTTAAGTTGAGTAAGCCGCGCAATCAGTAACATGCATAACATGCCGTGCATTCATCGCGCGTTGTATAATTATTATACATGGTTTCTTAAATCCAAACACACTCTTATTCTAGAATGTTCATGTAGATACATACACCGTCTCTTTACCGATCGAGTTGATACGGTCGTGCAATCAATAAGAGGCATAACATGCCGTGCATTCATCGCGTGTTGTATACCGAGAGAACCAATTTAAAATATTGTTTACTTCGAGAAGAAGCAATACACCGTCTCTTTTTACCGATCGAGTTGATACGGTCGCGCAATCAGTAACAGGCATAACATGCCGTGCATGCATCGCGTGTTGTATATATACAATAATGTTTATAACTTTCCAGATCATACTTCTTATTCTATTCGATTACAGTTTCTAATGATAGCATCCTTCAGGAAACAGCGCGAGTCAATGTTTTCAAGCATTCAGTTCACCCAAACGGAGAGAGAACACTACCCGTTCTCTCTTCTTGTATACGATATGTTCGTAACCTTCTAGATGATACTTCTTACTCTATTGGTATTACATTTTCTAATCATACTTTTGGAATGTTTCTGATTGTTCTTATAATAATTATTATACACGGTTTCTTAAAATCTAAACACATTCTAGAATGTCCATGTACATGTTACTGTATAATGTTGGAAAATTATGATGACGGTTAAACATATTCAATACCGAGTGGCAGAGGCACGCATTATAGGCGAGATATATTATCTAACTTGCCGTTTAAGACAATTGCATTGGTTCGATGTATGAAATGACCCTTTAACAGTTGTATGACAAAACCATTCTTCAATACTCCCGCACCAATGGACAATGCATGTCTCTTATTGTAAACGCTTTCAACTTGGTCATCTGTCATCATTGTTTAGAACAAAAAAGAGACAGAAAACTGGTACCCGTTTGCATTCATTGGATGTATGAAATGACCCTTTTAACAGTTTTATGAGAAAATTATTCTTCAATACACGCGCACCAAAGAGGACAGTGCGTGTCTGTTATTGTAAACGCATTCGACTTGGTCATCTGTCATCGATAATTCTTTAGAACAAAAAAGAGACAGAAAACTGGTACCCGTTTGCATTCGTTTAATCAATTCAATGCCGCAATTTGTAGTAATAGTAGTGATAATACAATTAAACGTTTGAAAGAAAAAAAAAATATTGTGTTTTTTCTCTCTTCCAACGCGATGACGACGACGACAGAATGTTATGTGATTGTGAGAATGTTGATAAAGAGAGAGAGAGAGAGAGAGAGAGAGAGAGACATGGATACGGTTTGCTTAGACACCCATGGATATTGAATGTTGAGTCCAGTCAAAAAATCACCCTCACCATGGTATAAGAACGTACCCTAATAAAATTTCATCCGTAGGTTCTATGTATATAGGTACGTAATAACATTTCTTGATGGTTGCGTCTTGCAAAACTTGGGATTTTACGAGAAAATTAGACTTGTTATACCCAATTTATAACCGCCTCATGTCGTATTATTGTGTACAGCGAATGCGACGAAGCGTGACTGAAATTACGAGACGCCGTTAGCGCCCGTTGAAAAATGCATTAACAAAGCTAAAAACCTACAAAATTAATAGTTTATACAAAAATTTAAATATAGTTTACAATAAATTGTATAATAAAATACATAAAATTATAAAGAAAACCCAATTATAAACTAAAATATTTACAGATATGTGTTTAAAAATGTACAAATCAAAATGGCCTTTCATAGAATAAAGTGCGCCCTCACGCGTCATACTTTTATCGGACTTGTATGAATGATTATAATATACAAGGCATTAATATACGAAACCCGATGCGGTTTGTTAGTTTATTGCCTCTGCAAGAGGCAGAATTTTATTATTATATTTTCACAAATGTATTTCTAGTTTTTATCATGGAAACAAAAAAAGGATTGTATATATTTAAACACATTACAACCTCCAGTCTACCATCATGATGGATTAAGTGAAGCGCCGTATTGTATCTGCTAAAGCGTAATGATCTCCTAGTTGTCTGGTTAGCCTATATTCTGGACATTCTTTTTTTAACAGCATTACTTGCGCGGATATCACAATGCATTGTTTATTCGCGATTATAGTCAATGTTAAGTTGAGTAAGCCGCGCAATCAGTAACATGCATAACATGCCGTGCATTCATCGCGCGTTGTATAATTATTATACATGGTTTCTTAAATCCAAACACACTCTTATTCTAGAATGTTCATGTAGATACATACACCGTCTCTTTACCGATCGAGTTGATACGGTCGTGCAATCAATAAGAGGCATAACATGCCGTGCATTCGTCGCCTGTTGTATATATACAATAATGTTTATAACTTTCCAGATCATACTTCTTATTCTATTCGATTACAGTTTCTAATGATAGCATACTTCAGGAAACAGCGCGAGTCAATGTTTTCAAGCATTCAGTTCACCCAAACGGAGAGAGAACACTACCCGTTCCCTCTTCTTGTATACGATATGTTCGTAACCTTCTAGATGATACTTCTTACTCTATTGGTATTACAGTTTCTAATCATACTTTTGGAATGTTTCTGATTGTTCTTATAATAATTATTATACACGGTTTCTTAAAATCTAAACACATTCTAGAATGTCCATGTACATGTTACTGTATAATGTTGGAAAATTTTATGATGACGGTTAAACATATTCAATACCGAGTGGCAGAGGCACGCATTATAGGCGAGATATATTATCTAACTTGCCGTTTAAGACAATTGCATTGGTTCGATGTATGAAATGACCCTTTAACAGTTGTATGACAAAACCATTCTTCAATACTCCCGCACCAATGGACAATGCATGTCTCTTATTGTAAACGCTTTCAACTTGGTCATCTGTCATCATTGTTTAGAACAAAAAAGAGACAGAAAACTGGTACCCGTTTGCATTCATTGGATGTATGAAATGACCCTTTTAACAGTTTTATGAGAAAATTATTCTTCAATACACGCGCACCAAAGAGGACAGTGCGTGGCTGTTATTGTAAACGCATTCAACTTGGTCATCTGTCATCGATAATTCTTTAGAACAAAAAAGAGACAGAAAACTGGTACCCGTTTGCATTTGGTCGATATATGAAATGACCCTTTAACCGTTTTATGAGAAAATTATTCTTCAATACACCCAGCACAAAGGAGGACAGTGTATATCTCTTATTGTAAACGCATTCAACTTGGTCATCATCAATCATTCGTTCGATAATTCTTTAGAACAAAAATAATAGATACTTTTGGAATGTTTTTATAATAATTATTATACACGGTTTCTTAAAATCTAAACACATTCTAGAATGTTCATTTAGATGTTACAGTATATAAAATTAGGAAATAGTAATTCATTACCTCTACCGCTCTCAATCACATGATATTCTTTTAACGAAGGAGGGTGAGTTGAAATTGGTTTAGAACTTGATACCAAGGTTCATTATACGATGGCAAACGATGCCAAAACATTTTCAATACCGATACAGTTGCCAAAGGTGCGCATTATAGGAGGCGCGTTATAATATCTAACTTGCCGTTTAAGACAATTGCATTCATTCGATGTATGAAATGATCTTTAACAGTTTTATGACAAAACTATTCTTCAATACCCACGCACCAAGGACAGTGCATGTATTTTATTGTAAACGCATTAAACTTGGTCATTTAGCATTCGTTCGATAATTCTTTAGAAAAAAAAAAACTACCACAACAAAATCATTACATTATTACAATGCGTGTACCAAAATGCAAGACAGAAAAAAATTATTTATATGCACATATTATTTATTTTTGAAAAAAAAAAAAAACATAATCATTCAACAACAACAACGCTGTTATATATGTATTATCAAATACAAATGTTTTCAACTGCCTCTCGCTTGAATCACATGATGTCTTGTAACGAAGGAGGGTGAGTGGAATGATTAGGTAGACTTGAGTTCAAGGTCCATATGATGCAAACGACGACGATGATGATGATTCCAAACAGCAATCCTGCAATAGACCATCTCTTTGCCGATCGTGCTGATCTGGCTGCACCCTCACCGTCACCGTAGTCGAACTTTCTCGAACTCTGTAAAAGTAAAAGAATAGAAACTAAAATAGATTAAAAAAAATTTAAAAAAAAGTGTTGATGGGATGAGGTTGTAGAGGAAATAGATTACTTACATCTACGCTGTACACGATTCCTATAATACCGAATGGAATACAGCATAATAAAGTCACGAGTATAGCTGAAATCAGGTAATTGTTAGGTCTTCTCGCCACTATACGGGAAACAGATTGCATGACAAAAGCATTCTCTTTCTCTCCAATGTACACGTACACAAATACACTCTAATCGATACTCTTATTGCATTACGAAAAACAGCAGCGTGAACAAAAAAAAAACAAAAAAACAACGCATCATCTTCAAATGGTAGTCAACACCGCTTATTCAAGCTGGACGTTGATTGGCTGTTTGGGTCTTTATATACGTTAACTCGCTCACCGTGCATTCGTCAGTAGTCATCATGGATCATTGCGATATGGACATGTTTTTAGAAAACCTATTAGCGTTCGATTCAACAGACGACGACATATTAAAGAGGGCAATGTTGGAATTGAAAACTGGTTCGACCGGGTCGAACCAGTTTTCATGGAGTACCAACAAGAAGATGATATAGCATAAGAACAACAACCACACCCATCACCACCACCACCACCGACGCCGCAAGAATCAACAAAGGCAAACACGATGATAAATGTTCGAGGCAGTCTCGGTAAACTAATTGCTTTCTGCGATGGATCTGAACATACACTAACGCAATCATACGGTCGCCATCATGCCGATAACTGTAAAACGACGCATGCGACTAGAGTTGACTAGAGTTGACTCTGGATAACGAATTGGACAACGGTAAACTGGAAGAGTTGCAAATTACGGTGACCAACAACAACCGTATATTGTTATTGCATAAACAAGAAAAAAGAACCTATCACTGCGGTGCGGACATGAAGTATCCCATAACTTTGCACGGTGCCTTTTCCACACCGTGCGCATCGGAGAAAAAGAATGGTGTTGCCACCGCCATTGCGAATATTGCCAAAACCAATTCAATCAACAAAACACTATTTGCTAGATTTGTTGGACGAGCGATGGAATCACATGCAAGCAGTGATTGGACTGCCATAATAAACATTCTTCAGATATCAGATCAAATGACGGTATTAAAAGAAAAATGTGAGTACAAACGAAAACGAATCTTAAAAGATTCTCTAATGGACAAGTATCCATCAACGAGAAGTTTTATTAGTGATGTAAATAATCTACCCTCATCTAACATTGGCATTCAACAACTCGTAAGCCTATTGGAGCAGGCACGCCAAGATTTACGTGAAACAGAAACCAAATTGAGTACTTTACAAACACAATTCAATACCATGTTGATAGAATTCCAAAATCACATCACCAAATCGGAAGAAAGAGAAATCAAATATCAACAAGTAATAGAAAATATGCAAAAACGAGAAACCGATATGGTTTCTACGTTTCAAGACAGTTTGCTTTCGATGGCCGATACTTTGCGTGATGAGATGCGCCAACAACTGACAAAACGAAAGCGTCTTCCTCAATGCGGCAATATTAAGAAAAAACAACGAATCCATTGACTTTAAAAAAAAACAAAACATTGTTGTTGTTTTTGTAGTTTATTTTGTATTAGTAATTTTTTATTGTACAAATCAATGCCGTAATTGTAGTAGTAGTAATAGTAGTAGTGATAATAATAATAATTAAACGTTTCATTATTTCTATTTATAATTTATTGTACAAATCAATGCAATTTTAACGTTGCGTCTACCTCAATATAATAGTAACAACGAATTCATTAAGAAAACTAAAAATTGTAGTGTAGTAATAATCAATTCAATGCCGCAACAAACATTGTAGTAATAGTAGTGATAATACAATTAAACGTTTGAAAGAAAAAAAAAATATTGTGTTTTTTCTCTCTTCCAACGCGATGACGACGACGACAGCATTTTATGTGATTGTGAGAATGTTGATGAAGAAATAAAGAGAGAGAGAGAGAGACATGGATACGGTTTGCTTAGACACCCATGGATATTGACACCGTCAGTCCAGTCAAAAAATCACCCTCACCATGGTATAAGAACGTACCCTAATTAAATTTCATCCGTAGGTTCTATGTATATAGGTAATAACATTTCTTGATGGTTGCGTCTTGCAAAACTTGGGATTTTACGAGAAAATTAGACTTTTTATACCCAATTTATAACCGCCTCATGTCGTATTATTGTGTACAGCGAATGCGACGAAGCGTGACTGAAATTACGAGACGCCGTTAGCGCCCGTTGAAAAATGCATTAACAAAGCTAAAAACCTACAAAATTAATAGTTTATACAAAAATTTAAATATAGTTTACAATAAATTGTATAATAAAATACATAAAATTATAAAGAAAACCCAATTATAAACTAAAATATTTACAGATATGTGTTTAAAAATGTACAAATCAAAATGGCCTTTCATAGAATAAAGTGCGCCCTCACGCGTCATACTTTTATCGGACTTGTATGAATGATTATAATATACGAAACCCGATGTGGTTTGTTAGTTATTGCCTCTGCAAGAGGCAGAATATTATTATTATATTTTCACAAATATATTTCTAGTTTTTATTATGGAAAAAAAAAAGGATTGTATATATTTAAACACATTAAAACCTCCAGTCTACCATCATGATGGATTAAGTGAAGCGCCGTATTGTATCTGCTAAACGGTAATGATCTCCTAGTTATCTGGTTAGCCTATATTCTGGACATTCTTTTTTTAACAGCATTACTTGCGCGGATATCACAATGCATTGTTTATTCGCGATTATAGTCAATGTTAAGTTGAGTAAGCCGCGCAATCAGTAACATGCATAACATGCCGTGCATTCATCGCGCGTTGTATAATTATTATACATGGTTTCTTAAATCCAAACACACTCTTATTCTAGAATGTTCATGTAGATACATACACCGTCTCTTTACCGATCGAGTTGATACGGTCGTGCAATCAATAAGAGGCATAACATGCCGTGCATTCATCGCGTGTTGTATACCGAGAGAACCAATTTAAAATATTGTTTACTTCGAGAAGAAGCAATACACCGTCTCTTTTTACCGATCGAGTTGATACGGTCGCGCAATCAGTAACAGGCATAACATGCCGTGCATGCATCGCGTGTTGTATATATACAATAATGTTTATAACTTTCCAGATCATACTTCTTATTCTATTCGATTACAGTTTCTAATGATAGCATACTTCAGGAAACAGCGCGAGTCAATGTTTTCAAGCATTCAGTTCACCCAAACGGAGAGAGAACACTACCCGTTCTCTCTTCTTGTATACGATATGTTCGTAACCTTCTAGATGATACTTCTTACTCTATTGGTATTACAGTTTCTAATCATACTTTTGGAATGTTTCTGATTGTTCTTATAATAATTATTATACACGGTTTCTTAAAATCTAAACACATTCTAGAATGTCCATGTACATGTTACTGTATAATGTTGGAAAATTTTATGATGACGGTTAAACATATTCAATACCGAGTGGCAGAGGCACGCATTATAGGCGAGATATATTATCTAACTTGCCGTTTAAGACAATTGCATTGGTTCGATGTATGAAATGACCCTTTAACAGTTGTATGACAAAACCATTCTTCAATACTCCCGCACCAATGGACAATGCATGTCTCTTATTGTAAACGCTTTCAACTTGGTCATCTGTCATCATTGTTTAGAACAAAAAAGAGACAGAAAACTGGTACCCGTTTGCATTCATTGGATGTATGAAATGACCCTTTTAACAGTTTTATGAGAAAATTATTCTTCAATACACGCGCACCAAAGAGGACAGTGCGTGGCTGTTATTGTAAACGCATTCAACTTGGTCATCTGTCATCGATAATTCTTTAGAACAAAAAAGAGACAGAAAACTGGTACCCGTTTGCATTTGGTCGATATATGAAATGACCCTTTAACCGTTTTATGAGAAAATTATTCTTCAATACACCCAGCACAAAGGAGGACAGTGTCATGGTCATTGGTCATCATCAATCATTCGTTCGATAATTCTTTAGAACAAAAATAATAGATACTTTTGGAATGTTTTTATAATAATTATTATACACGGTTTCTTAAAATCTAAACACATTCTAGAATTTTCATTTAGATGTTACAGTATATAAAATTAGGAAATAGTAATTCATTACCTCTACCGCTCTCAATCACATGATAATCTTTTAACGAAGGAGGGTGAGTTGAAATTGGTTTAGAACTTGATACCAAGGTTCATTATACGATGGCAAACGATGCCAAAACATTTTCAATACCGATACAGTTGCCAAAGGTGCGCATTATAGGAGGCGCGTTATAATATCTAACTTGCCGTTTAAGACAATTGCATTCATTCGATGTATGAAATGATCTTTAACAGTTTTATGACAAAACTATTCTTCAATACCCACGCACCAAGGACAGTGCATGTATTTTATTGTAAACGCATTAAACTTGGTCATTTAGCATTCGTTCGATAATTCTTTAGAAAAAAAAAAACTACCACAACAAAATCATTACATTATTACAATGCGTGTACCAAAATGCAAGACAGAAAAAAATTATTTATATGCACATATTATTTATTTTTGAAAAAAAAAAAAAACATAATCATTCAACAACAACAACGCTGTTATATATGTATTATCAAATACAAATGTTTTCAACTGCCTCTCGCTTGAATCACATGATGTCTTGTAACGAAGGAGGGTGAGTGGAATGATTAGGTAGACTTGAGTTCAAGGTCCATATGATGCAAACGACGACGATGATGATGATTCCAAACAGCAATCCTGCAATAGACCATCTCTTTGCCGATCGTGCTGATCTGGCTGCACCCTCACCGTCACCGTAGTCGAACTTTCTCGAACTCTGTAAAAGTAAAAGAATAGAAACTAAAATAGATTAAAAAAAATTTAAAAAAAAGTGTTGATGGGATGAGGTTGTAGAGGAAATAGATTACTTACATCTACGCTGTACACGATTCCTATAATACCGAATGGAATACAGCATAATAAAGTCACGAGTATAGCTGAAATCAGGTAATTGTTAGGTCTTCTCGCCACTATACGGGAAACAGATTGCATGACAAAAGCATTCTCTTTCTCTCCAATGTACACGTACACAAATACACTCTAATCGATACTCTTATTGCATTACGAAAAACAGCAGCGTGAACAAAAAAAAAACAAAAAAACAACGCATCATCTTCAAATGGTAGTCAACACCGCTTATTCAAGCTGGACGTTGATTGGCTGTTTGGGTCTTTATATACGTTAACTCGCTCACCGTGCATTCGTCAGTAGTCATCATGGATCATTGCGATATGGACATGTTTTTAGAAAACCTATTAGCGTTCGATTCAACAGACGACGACATATTAAAGAGGGCAATGTTGGAATTGAAAACTGGTTCGACCGGGTCGAACCAGTTTTCATGGAGTACCAACAAGAAGATGATATAGCATAAGAACAACAACCACACCCATCACCACCACCACCACCGACGCCGCAAGAATCAACAAAGGCAAACACGATGATAAATGTTCGAGGCAGTCTCGGTAAACTAATTGCTTTCTGCGATGGATCTGAACATACACTAACGCAATCATACGGTCGCCATCATGCCGATAACTGTAAAACGACGCATGCGACTAGAGTTGACTAGAGTTGACTCTGGATAACGAATTGGACAACGGTAAACTGGAAGAGTTGCAAATTACGGTGACCAACAACAACCGTATATTGTTATTGCATAAACAAGAAAAAAGAACCTATCACTGCGGTGCGGACATGAAGTATCCCATAACTTTGCACGGTGCCTTTTCCACACCGTGCGCATCGGAGAAAAAGAATGGTGTTGCCACCGCCATTGCGAATATTGCCAAAACCAATTCAATCAACAAAACACTATTTGCTAGATTTGTTGGACGAGCGATGGAATCACATGCAAGCAGTGATTGGACTGCCATAATAAACATTCTTCAGATATCAGATCAAATGACGGTATTAAAAGAAAAATGTGAGTACAAACGAAAACGAATCTTAAAAGATTCTCTAATGGACAAGTATCCATCAACGAGAAGTTTTATTAGTGATGTAAATAATCTACCCTCATCTAACATTGGCATTCAACAACTCGTAAGCCTATTGGAGCAGGCACGCCAAGATTTACGTGAAACAGAAACCAAATTGAGTACTTTACAAACACAATTCAATACCATGTTGATAGAATTCCAAAATCACATCACCAAATCGGAAGAAAGAGAAATCAAATATCAACAAGTAATAGAAAATATGCAAAAACGAGAAACCGATATGGTTTCTACGTTTCAAGACAGTTTGCTTTCGATGGCCGATACTTTGCGTGATGAGATGCGCCAACAACTGACAAAACGAAAGCGTCTTCCTCAATGCGGCAATATTAAGAAAAAACAACGAATCCATTGACTTTAAAAAAAAACAAAACATTGTTGTTGTTTTTGTAGTTTATTTTGTATTAGTAATTTTTTATTGTACAAATCAATGCCGTAATTGTAGTAGTAGTAATAGTAGTAGTGATAATAATAATAATTAAACGTTTCATTATTTCTATTTATAATTTATTGTACAAATCAATGCAATTTTAACGTTGCGTCTACCTCAATATAATAGTAACAACGAATTCATTAAGAAAACTAAAAATTGTAGTGTAGTAATAATCAATTCAATGCCGCAACAAACATTGTAGTAATAGTAGTGATAATACAATTAAACGTTTGAAAGAAAAAAAAAATATTGTGTTTTTTCTCTCTTCCAACGCGATGACGACGACGACAGCATTTTATGTGATTGTGAGAATGTTGATGAAGAAATAAAGAGAGAGAGAGAGAGACATGGATACGGTTTGCTTAGACACCCATGGATATTGACACCGTCAGTCCAGTCAAAAAATCACCCTCACCATGGTATAAGAACGTACCCTAATTAAATTTCATCCGTAGGTTCTATGTATATAGGTAATAACATTTCTTGATGGTTGCGTCTTGCAAAACTTGGGATTTTACGAGAAAATTAGACTTTTTATACCCAATTTATAACCGCCTCATGTCGTATTATTGTGTACAGCGAATGCGACGAAGCGTGACTGAAATTACGAGACGCCGTTAGCGCCCGTTGAAAAATGCATTAACAAAGCTAAAAACCTACAAAATTAATAGTTTATACAAAAATTTAAATATAGTTTACAATAAATTGTATAATAAAATACATAAAATTATAAAGAAAACCCAATTATAAACTAAAATATTTACAGATATGTGTTTAAAAATGTACAAATCAAAATGGCCTTTCATAGAATAAAGTGCGCCCTCACGCGTCATACTTTTATCGGACTTGTATGAATGATTATAATATACGAAACCCGATGCGGTTTGTTAGTTATTGCCTCTGCAAGAGGCAGAATATTATTATTATATTTTCACAAATATATTTCTAGTTTTTATTATGGAAAAAAAAAAGGATTGTATATATTTAAACACATTAAAACCTCCAGTCTACCATCATGATGGATTAAGTGAAGCGCCGTATTGTATCTGCTAAACGGTAATGATCTCCTAGTTATCTGGTTAGCCTATATTCTGGACATTCTTTTTTTAACAGCATTACTTGCGCGGATATCACAATGCATTGTTTATTCGCGATTATAGTCAATGTTAAGTTGAGTAAGCCGCGCAATCAGTAACATGCATAACATGCCGTGCATTCATCGCGCGTTGTATAATTATTATACATGGTTTCTTAAATCCAAACACACTCTTATTCTAGAATGTTCATGTAGATACATACACCGTCTCTTTACCGATCGAGTTGATACGGTCGTGCAATCAATAAGAGGCATAACATGCCGTGCATTCATCGCGTGTTGTATACCGAGAGAACCAATTTAAAATATTGTTTACTTCGAGAAGAAGCAATACACCGTCTCTTTTTACCGATCGAGTTGATACGGTCGCGCAATCAGTAACAGGCATAACATGCCGTGCATGCATCGCGTGTTGTATATATACAATAATGTTTATAACTTTCCAGATCATACTTCTTATTCTATTCGATTACAGTTTCTAATGATAGCATCCTTCAGGAAACAGCGCGAGTCAATGTTTTCAAGCATTCAGTTCACCCAAACGGAGAGAGAACACTACCCGTTCTCTCTTCTTGTATACGATATGTTCGTAACCTTCTAGATGATACTTCTTACTCTATTGGTATTACATTTTCTAATCATACTTTTGGAATGTTTCTGATTGTTCTTATAATAATTATTATACACGGTTTCTTAAAATCTAAACACATTCTAGAATGTCCATGTACATGTTACTGTATAATGTTGGAAAATTTTATGATGACGGTTAAACATATTCAATACCGAGTGGCAGAGGCACGCATTATAGGCGAGATATATTATCTAACTTGCCGTTTAAGACAATTGCATTGGTTCGATGTATGAAATGACCCTTTAACAGTTGTATGACAAAACCATTCTTCAATACTCCCGCACCAATGGACAATGCATGTCTCTTATTGTAAACGCTTTCAACTTGGTCATCTGTCATCATTGTTTAGAACAAAAAAGAGACAGAAAACTGGTACCCGTTTGCATTCATTGGATGTATGAAATGACCCTTTTAACAGTTTTATGAGAAAATTATTCTTCAATACACGCGCACCAAAGAGGACAGTGCGTGTCTGTTATTGTAAACGCATTCGACTTGGTCATCTGTCATCGATAATTCTTTAGAACAAAAAAGAGACAGAAAACTGGTACCCGTTTGCATTCGTTTAATCAATTCAATGCCGCAATTTGTAGTAATAGTAGTGATAATACAATTAAACGTTTGAAAGAAAAAAAAAAATATTGTGTTTTTTCTCTCTTCCAACGCGATGACGACGACGACAGAATGTTATGTGATTGTGAGAATGTTGATAAAGAGAGAGAGAGAGAGAGAGAGAGAGAGAGAGACATGGATACGGTTTGCTTAGACACCCATGGATATTGAATGTTGAGTCCAGTCAAAAAATCACCCTCACCATGGTATAAGAACGTACCCTAATAAAATTTCATCCGTAGGTTCTATGTATATAGGTACGTAATAACATTTCTTGATGGTTGCGTCTTGCAAAACTTGGGATTTTACGAGAAAATTAGACTTGTTATACCCAATTTATAACCGCCTCATGTCGTATTATTGTGTACAGCGAATGCGACGAAGCGTGACTGAAATTACGAGACGCCGTTAGCGCCCGTTGAAAAATGCATTAACAAAGCTAAAAACCTACAAAATTAATAGTTTATACAAAAATTTAAATATAGTTTACAATAAATTGTATAATAAAATACATAAAATTATAAAGAAAACCCAATTATAAACTAAAATATTTACAGATATGTGTTTAAAAATGTACAAATCAAAATGGCCTTTCATAGAATAAAGTGCGCCCTCACGCGTCATACTTTTATCGGACTTGTATGAATGATTATAATATACAAGGCATTAATATACGAAACCCGATGCGGTTTGTTAGTTTATTGCCTCTGCAAGAGGCAGAATTTTATTATTATATTTTCACAAATGTATTTCTAGTTTTTATCATGGAAACAAAAAAAGGATTGTATATATTTAAACACATTACAACCTCCAGTCTACCATCATGATGGATTAAGTGAAGCGCCGTATTGTATCTGCTAAAGCGTAATGATCTCCTAGTTGTCTGGTTAGCCTATATTCTGGACATTCTTTTTTTAACAGCATTACTTGCGCGGATATCACAATGCATTGTTTATTCGCGATTATAGTCAATGTTAAGTTGAGTAAGCCGCGCAATCAGTAACATGCATAACATGCCGTGCATTCATCGCGCGTTGTATAATTATTATACATGGTTTCTTAAATCCAAACACACTCTTATTCTAGAATGTTCATGTAGATACATACACCGTCTCTTTACCGATCGAGTTGATACGGTCGTGCAATCAATAAGAGGCATAACATGCCGTGCATTCGTCGCCTGTTGTATATATACAATAATGTTTATAACTTTCCAGATCATACTTCTTATTCTATTCGATTACAGTTTCTAATGATAGCATACTTCAGGAAACAGCGCGAGTCAATGTTTTCAAGCATTCAGTTCACCCAAACGGAGAGAGAACACTACCCGTTCCCTCTTCTTGTATACGATATGTTCGTAACCTTCTAGATGATACTTCTTACTCTATTGGTATTACAGTTTCTAATCATACTTTTGGAATGTTTCTGATTGTTCTTATAATAATTATTATACACGGTTTCTTAAAATCTAAACACATTCTAGAATGTCCATGTACATGTTACTGTATAATGTTGGAAAATTTTATGATGACGGTTAAACATATTCAATACCGAGTGGCAGAGGCACGCATTATAGGCGAGATATATTATCTAACTTGCCGTTTAAGACAATTGCATTGGTTCGATGTATGAAATGACCCTTTAACAGTTGTATGACAAAACCATTCTTCAATACTCCCGCACCAATGGACAATGCATGTCTCTTATTGTAAACGCTTTCAACTTGGTCATCTGTCATCATTGTTTAGAACAAAAAAGAGACAGAAAACTGGTACCCGTTTGCATTCATTGGATGTATGAAATGACCCTTTTAACAGTTTTATGAGAAAATTATTCTTCAATACACGCGCACCAAAGAGGACAGTGCGTGGCTGTTATTGTAAACGCATTCAACTTGGTCATCTGTCATCGATAATTCTTTAGAACAAAAAAGAGACAGAAAACTGGTACCCGTTTGCATTTGGTCGATATATGAAATGACCCTTTAACCGTTTTATGAGAAAATTATTCTTCAATACACCCAGCACAAAGGAGGACAGTGTATATCTCTTATTGTAAACGCATTCAACTTGGTCATCATCAATCATTCGTTCGATAATTCTTTAGAACAAAAATAATAGATACTTTTGGAATGTTTTTATAATAATTATTATACACGGTTTCTTAAAATCTAAACACATTCTAGAATGTTCATTTAGATGTTACAGTATATAAAATTAGGAAATAGTAATTCATTACCTCTACCGCTCTCAATCACATGATATTCTTTTAACGAAGGAGGGTGAGTTGAAATTGGTTTAGAACTTGATACCAAGGTTCATTATACGATGGCAAACGATGCCAAAACATTTTCAATACCGATACAGTTGCCAAAGGTGCGCATTATAGGAGGCGCGTTATAATATCTAACTTGCCGTTTAAGACAATTGCATTCATTCGATGTATGAAATGATCTTTAACAATTTTATGACAAAACTATTCTTCAATACCCACGCACCAAGGACAGTGCATGTATTTTATTGTAAACGCATTAAACTTGGTCATTTCTTATTTATATGCACATATTATTTATTTTTGAAAAAAAAAAAAAACATAATCATTCAACAACAACAACGCTGTTATATATGTATTATCAAATACAAATGTTTTCAACTGCCTCTCGCTTGAATCACATGATGTCTTGTAACGAAGGAGGGTGAGTGGAATGATTAGGTAGACTTGAGTTCAAGGTCCATATGATGCAAACGACGACGATGATGATGATTCCAAACAGCAATCCTGCAATAGACCATCTCTTTGCCGATCGTGCTGATCTGGCTGCACCCTCACCGTCACCGTAGTCGAACTTTCTCGAACTCTGTAAAAGTAAAAGAATAGAAACTAAAATAGATTAAAAAAAATTTAAAAAAAAGTGGTGATGGGATGAGGTTGTAGAGGAAATAGATTACTTACATCTACGCTGTACACGATTCCTATAATACCGAATGGAATACAGCATAATAAAGTCACGAGTATAGCTGAAATCAGGTAATTGTTAGGTCTTCTCGCCACTATACGGGAAACAGATTGCATGACAAAAGCATTCTCTTTCTCTCCAATGTACACGTACACAAATACACTCTAATCGATACTCTTATTGCATTACGAAAAACAGCAGCGTGAACAAAAAAAAAAACAAAAAAACAACGCATCATCTTCAAATGGTAGTCAACACCGCTTATTCAAGCTGGACGTTGATTGGCTGTTTGGGTCTTTATATACGTTAACTCGCTCACCGTGCATTCGTCAGTAGTCATCATGGATCATTGCGATATGGACATGTTTTTAGAAAACCTATTAGCGTTCGATTCAACAGACGACGACATATTAAAGACGGCAATGTTGGAATTGCAAGACCCGGTCGAACCAGTTTTCATGGAGTACCAACAAGAAGATGATATAGCATCAGAACAACAACCACACCCATCACCACCACCACCGACGCCGCAAGAATCAACAAAGGCAAACACGATGATAAATGTTCGAGGCAGTCTCGGTAAACTAATTGCTTTCTGCGATGGATCTGAACATACACTAACGCAATCATACGGTCGAATGATCGGATCTTTGCAAAAGGCAAAAGGACGCATGCACGAGATGCCAATGTTATTGATGTGTACGGACGGTGAAGAAGAGTACGCGGTTGTTGCAAGTGTTCTGGAATCATCGCGACTTGTCGAATCTACAATTGAAAATCAAGTCATGAGTGTACTTGGAGAAGACAATAGGAAAACAATAATGCAGCAATACGGTAGGGACAACGTGTTTATGAACGTTTCTTCACGAAATAAAAACTGTGTTGCTGACTTTGTCGGCGCCGATGTATCGACGATGCCCGTGCCGATTTTTGACATAATAAATGGCGACGTGAAACGTATTTGTTTCTATATGGCACTCGGCTGTCTCTACAGTCCACAATGCGATGATGATGTTGCGTCGTCGTCGTCGTCGTCGTCGCCGCCGATGAATGGCGTTCGACTTAGAACTCCAAATGGAGTTGTCTATACGGCCGCCATCATGCCGATAACTGTAAAACGACGCATGCGACTAGAGTTGACTCTGGATAACGAATTGGACAACGGTAAACTGGAAGAGTTGCAAATTACGGTGACCAACAACAACCGTATATTGTTATTGCATAAACAAGAAAAAAGAACCTATCACTGCGGTGCGGACATGAAGTATCCCATAACTTTGCACGGTGCCTTTTCCACACCGTGCGCATCGGAGAAAAAGAATGGTGTTGCCACCGCCATTGCGAATATTGCCAAAACCAATTCAATCAACAAAACACTATTTGCTAGATTTGTTGGACGAGCGATGGAATCACATGCAAGCAGTGATTGGACTGCCATAATAAACATTCTTCAGATATCAGATCAAATGACGAAATTAAAAGAAAAATGTGAGTACAAACGAAAACGAATCTTAAAAGATTCTCTAATAGACAAGTATCCTTCAACAAGAGGTTTTGTTAGTGATGTAAATAATTTACCCTCATCTAACATTGGCATTCAACAACTGATAAGCCAATTGGAGCAGGCACGCCAAGATTTACGCGAAACAGAGACCAAATTGAGTACTTTACAAACACAATTCAATAACATGTTGATAGAATTCCAAAATCACATCACCAAATCGGAAGAAAGAGAAATCAAATATCAACAAGTAATAGAAAATATGCAAAAACGAGAAACCGATATGGTTTCTACGTTTCAAGACAGTTTGCTTTCGATGGCCGATACTTTGCGTGATGAGATGCGCCAACAACTGACAAAACGAAAGCGTCTTCCTCAATGCGGCAATATTAAGAAAAAACAACGAATCCATTGACTTTAAAAAAAAACAAACATTGTTGTTGTTTTTGTAGTAATTTTGTTGTTGTTAGTAATTTTTTATTGTACAAATCAATGCCGTAATTGTAGTAGTAGTAATAGTAGTAGTGATAATAATAATAATTAAACGTTTCATTATTTCTATTTATAATTTATTGTACAAATCAATGCAATTTTAACGTTGCGTCTACCTCAATATAATAGTAACAACGAATTCATTAAGAAAACTAAAAATTGTAGTGTAGTAATAATCAATTCAATGCCGCAATTTGTAGTAATAGTAGTGATAATACAATTAAACGTTTGAAAGAAAAAAAAAATATTGTGTTTTTTCTCTCTTCCAACGCGATGACGACGACGACGACAGAATTTTATGTGATTGTGAGAATGTTGATGAAGAAATAAAGAGAGAGAGAGAGAGACATGGATACGGTTTGCTTAGACACCCATGGATATTGACACCGTCAGTCCAGTCAAAAAATCACCCTCACCATGGTATAAGAACGTACCCTAATTAAATTTCATCCGTAGGTTCTATGTATATAGGTAATAACATTTCTTGATGGTTGCGTCTTGCAAAACTTGGGATTTTACGAGAAAATTAGACTTTTTATACCCAATTTATAACCGCCTCATGTCGTATTATTGTGTACAGCGAATGCGACGAAGCGTGACTGAAATTACGAGACGCCGTTAGCGCCCGTTGAAAAATGCATTAACAAAGCTAAAAACCTACAAAATTATAAGTTTATACAAAAATTTAAATATAGTTTACAATAAATTGTATAATAAAATACATAAAATTATAAAGAAAACCCAATTATAAACTAAAATATTTACAGATATGTGTTTAAAAATGTACAAATCAAAATGGCCTTTCATAGAATAAAGTGCGCCCTCACGCGTCATACTTTTATCGGACTTATATGAATGATTATAATATACAAGGCATTAATATACGAAACCCAATGCGGTTTGTTAGTTATTGCCTCTGCAAGAGGCAGAATATTATTATTATATTTTCACAAATATATTTCTAGTTTTTATTATGGAAAAAAAAAAAGGATTGTATATATTTAAACACATTAAAACCTCCAGTCTACCATCATGATGGATTAAGTGAAGCGCCGTATTGTATCTGCTAAAGCGTAATGATCTCCTAGTTATCTGGTTAGCCTATATTCTGGACATTCTTTTTTTAACAGCATTACTTGCGCGGATATCACAATGCATTGCATATTTTGAACTATCATTCGCGATTATAATCTTAATTAGAGTAAGAACCAATTATTTAAGGATAATCCATTTCGCGTAGGCGCGCCTCCTATACGAAAGATACTACCTCAAGTAGACCTACTTTCACTTTCCAACAATTATTAAGAGCGTATCAAAGGGGCTGGTTGGCATTCGTCTGAATCAACATTTTTCATTTTCCACTTTCACCCGCCGCCACCCACCGCTGCCCACTGCCAATGGGGAGGAGGAGCCGGTTTGATCCTCTCTGAATCCGTCTGGCCTTCACATCGTACCGATGTGTGAAGTTTGAGCCAATAAACTTCATTCATGACGATTCTTTAAGTTCGAAGTCGTCTTCCAGAATTCAAAGCATTCTAAAGTTAAAGTGTTTTTCCACTAAATAAAAGAGAGTGAGAATGTTGGAGTGTGATGTAAGATTCGCGAGAAACTACATACTGTATTACCCAATTCTCCTTTTTTAAGTATTAAATACTTTCTAATAATATTAAGTCTAATTTTCTCGTAAAATCCCAAGTTTTGCAAGACGCAACCATCAAGAAATGTTATTACCTATATACATAGAACCTACGGATGAAATTTTATTAGGGTACGTTCTTATACCATGGTGAGGGTGATTTTTTGACTGGACTAAAATAATCCATTAATCAATAAAAATTATGCATTTTTAATTGTTGATTTTATATATGAAGATGATAATAAAATTAAAAGAAATTAAAGTGTAATCTTTATTCGTATTAATAATAATAAATAATAAATAACATTTATAAAGCGCAAGAGACTAAGGTTTCATTGTTTAAGGGTGTAAAATCTTCAAAGGCTGTTTTCTAATTGTTGATAATCTATTGAATTCGGAAGTGCTTTGTTGAATTCGGAAGTGCTTTGTTGAAATCGGGTCATATCTTAATTGCCTTGAAAGAAATTATAAAGCAAGTTACATTATTTTTTCGAAAGCTTAAAGAATGGAGATTAATATTATAATAATAATAAAAAAATATTTAATTGTGCTACATGATAGTGTACTTTCTAATTATACAAACCTAACCCTCTAAATAATCTCTCTCAACTATTGAAAAAAAAAAAATGCATGTCCTTGACACACCTTGAACCGATGGCTGTGTGCAACGTTAAAGTCACTAGACTAAACATTTCGGTTGGCAAAACATGTTTACACAAGATACTCTATATAGCACACTCTATACTATATGTACATCATTTCTGCAGACAGAAACGTATACCGAACTTGCTATAGTTTTATAGAAAGATACCTCTTGACAGTAACACTAAATCGTAGTAACAACGAATCCATTGAGAAAACTTAAAATTATATAGTGTAGTAGTAATCAATTCAATGCAGCAATAAACATTGTAGTAATAGTACAGTAGTGACAATAAAATTAAACGTTTGAAAGAAAAAAATATATATTGTGTTTTTCTCTCTTTCAACGTGATGACGACGACAGAATGTTATGACTATAAATGTGATTGAGAATGTCGAGGGAGGAGAGAGAGAGAGAGAGAGAGTGAGAAATACATGGATTCGTTTGTTTATACACGCATAAATACTGTATGTTGTATCGTCAGCACTATTTGTTTGCTATTGATTCTGTTATTAATAGCATTGGTCGTACATTACGCGAGAATATTAACAAAAAAAAAAAGCACCTTCCATTTACAAACCAAACACAGTAAACAAACACTAATTGTATAATAATAAACTATGATTCTAGAAGTCAAAACTATCACTATCACTTTGTTGACAATCGTATGCATAACGTTGCTACTTGTCTACGTGTCCTGTGGAAGAAATAGCGCATGCAACGAACGGTTGTGTGGCATCAGTGGACGAATGGAGTACGATGGTGTATCGAAATATTGCGTGTGTGTAGGCGATGGCGTCTCCGGAGCCGTGTGCAAACAATCGATTCCTAAAACAACAGTAAACTGCACGACGTGTACAGCGCATAATGGCCGATGTGTATACTCTGACGCCGCAGACGGTAACTATTGCGTGTGTCCCAACGATCGTTTCGGATTCTCGTGTGAGTATCGGTACGTCGGTGGTGTATCGGCAGCGATGTTAGCGTACGTTCAGGCTTGTCTCTAAAAAAACAAAACAAAAAAACCACCGCACACACGCACTACACTATGGGCATTAAACTGGCCTTGTTCGAATGCGCTTATCGATGGTTGCCCATTCAACCGTATTTCTACATATCTATCATACTTTTCATAACGTTCAGTCTCATCAGTTATGTCATCGTAGCGTCCAGAGCCATCGTCGGCAACGTATGTAAAGTATTGTCCGCTGTAACGAAACAAGTGGAGCGAATCATCATCAGTCAAGCCAAGAAGAAAAGTTTACGCGTGTACATGCATCAATTCCAGGCTCTGTGGCACACCATCGACGGATGCGAAGCTTTTCAAACTTGGTATCAAGTCGTACGTTACGGATTTCACAGAACGATGGGATACGTTTTCTGTGACAAAATGCGATGGTTTTACTCGATAACGTTCACTCGTTATCTTGTCTATTATCCAATGAATCTACTCGTATGGCAACCGACGCACGGTGACTGCTCCGTCAGTTATCAGGACGATATCTGCTTTGCCTTTCATCTAAATCTAATCTTGGACGTGATTCGGCGATATCTTATCATATCCGTCGTGGTTTTGTACAATACTTGGCCTCTCGTCTCTCATTATATGGCCACATTAAAACGCATCTTTAGAACTTTGCATCGAGAAATGTGCTATCAGTTGCACAGACTTGATCCCGGCGGTCATTCTTTGACGCGCGGACGCTTTGCAAAACGAATCAAACATTTTTTTCACTTTGATTGATGAAATGAATGATCTTCGGCCAGAGCACTTTCAGCCACTTTGCGGTTATGCACGTGCATTCTGGCTCCAGCGCATATTGCGTAGACAGACACGATCGCTACTAAAAACGCTGTACAACAGGTAATCAATTCTAGTGTACAATCACAGTCGTCTTCGTGTACAGTACTGGAGCAGCCTAACGACATCCATCGGTCCCAGTCCAATAGTTTGGTGGCGTTTCTGATGAGTTCCAGTCGAACACACTCTACACGCTCGACGAGCGTAGATCTAGACACTGTCATCGAGCCATACAGTCGATTCAACACAACAGAGCCACCGACGATCGAGTTTAAACTCACGTTGTGTACCCGCAACGTTTCTTCAGACAACAGCGGTGATACGTGAACGAGTATGGGCGGTGGCGCTGAATCGATATTCATTACATCATCATCATCACCACCACCACCACCACCACCGTGTACACCGAGACGCTCCAATGTAACGTTGTACACGCGTCCGACTCCTGTGAGACGCAGCGCAGACGACGAACGCGACCAGTTGTTGCATTTAAACGAAAAGTCTTGTACGTGAACGTGATCACCGATCAAAAACGACGTGCAATCATTCGCTGTCACTATGATGCCTTTACCGCACAACGGTCGCACAGTCACGTTCGATACAAACACTTCATCATAACTAATACTCTCGAGACTAGAGGAAATGCACGAGGAAACGTTTAACGCGTCGTCTGGAATAACAACGTACGTATCGTGTGCATCGTTTCTATAATTTATGTCTTTCAGGTAACCAACCTGCGACGACGTACATAATGACTTGTTTGCAATAAACAGAAATAGAATCAGAATTATTTGTTTTTTATTCATTTCGTTTCTATAACAAATTTAAAGTCGTCGACTGCAGCCAGTTCGTCTTCGCTAAAATTACAATTTCTCAACACTAACGTCACATGCTCCTTGTCAAACACACTTGACAATTGTATCGGAGATACGTCCATACATTCGATACACACCGTCATCGGATAAGCGCTCGGCCGCATATCATTACCAAACGTCAGCCTGTTGCACCTTACAAGTCGAACGTCTTTCAAACCTCCTCCTCCTCCTCCTCCTCCTGCACCTCCTACATTTGTCATCAACGTAGATAAAAAACTGTCGACGATCGGCACATCTATCAAAGTTAAACGTTGCAGAGATTGTATGCAGAGTACACTTTCAGCAAACGTTCTTCCCATCGTGGCACGTTGTCGTTCGCGTATTGCCGCGATCAAAATCTCGTCTGGATCGTGCTCGACTGCTTCACTCACAAAACGTACAATAGACCGCAAATCCATTTTCTGATCCTCTACGTTGTTGTGCATACGTTGCAAAATCTGAGCAATACACTTGCGTCTTCGACTCGCGCAAGTGCATTCGTTACAATATTTCCTGTCAATACGTACTACAGTCACGACGCATTTCTGACACGAAGACACCTTGCAATTTGCGCATCTATACATCATTTTACATGTATCGCATGCTTTTGCGCCGCAGTGTATACAATTCTGTAGCAAGAATCGAGTGCACTTTCGACAACGATCCGTTTTCTCATCACCGTATATCAAGTCGTTCCAAACTTTTGAAATATTCGACGTACACAGTCGGCGTGTCGGATCATCTTTTAGACAATCGCGTATACTCAGGCATACCTCTAACGGTACCTTGATCATTGTCATGTCGCGTGGACGCGTTGAAAACACGTTTATAACATCAACACAACGATATCATCACTTTTACGCACACATTAAAAAAACAAACAACAAATTAACGTTTCGATTCTTTATTATCATCATCTCAGAAACAAAAATTTAATGCTAGTACGTACTGCGCATATATAAACGAAATAAATTCATAACATTTTTTTATTTATTTATTTTTTTTTTCAAATCTCAATATCCCATAGAATGTTCAACAGTGCTTCACTGCAGTCTCTGAAATAATAACTCAAATGATCATGTTCTGCACTGGCCATTTTCATATCTAAGCACACGTCATAACAATCTCGGACGTCTTCGTAACTGTTTGCTGCCAACAATTTGTGTTTAAGCATACAAATGTCCGTTCTGATAGCGCTGTAGCCGCCGTCGTAAGCTTCTCTCTCTACTGATACTGACTGAGCATTGTAACTGACGAGGGCATTCTGAATAAAGTTCATCAAGTCTCCCACGTACATTGACTGTCGAAGACTTATCACTTCTCCAAACGTTGATGCCTTGTTGTACTCTGGATACTGATACACGCCTAAACATATGTTGAGCAACGTGTCCAATTCGTAGCCTACCAAACCAAACATTTTTGTATCGTTCGGGAACATCGATCGTGCTTCCTGCAACAGTCGCACACATCTCGTCAACTTTGACAACGAGTTGCAATTGTTCAGCTTAGCGTGAAGATTGTTCACGTACACGTACAAATCTGACATTATCGGTAACGGTTGAGTATACGGGTAGTTGTAGTCGATATTGCAGTACTTGAACGCAGTTGATAGCCAATTTCGTATATCTTCTTTACTCATTTTCTTTCGTTCATCAATTTTTCTATGAAACATATCTTCGAAATTATCTATAGGATATTGGACGGAATAACTATCGATTATAACGTTCCTGTTCTTCATGATCGGGTCGTAGTCGTCGAGTATACGCATGCTATCTTCACATCGCATTTCTAGTCTACGCGACGTCGGATTTATGTTCCACTGAAGCATTATACGCTCTTTTGCATCGCCGTACGTAAGTGCATGGTCTTCGATGTACCACGTTGAATCGTTGTTAAATCTGTAAGCAAATCTATGGTCATCGTTTGACATCATCGTGAATGAAAATGAAAATATGGAATCGTAATCAGTTCCTTTTAACCATTAACAAGACACATACAGAGAGAGAGAGAGAGAGAGAGAGACGCACAGCGCGACGATGACAAAGGCTCTCAACTTCAACACCGATTGGTTTATTGTAGGCAACGAGAATGCGACGGGTGGTGTTGGTGAAACACTACGAGATGAATTTAATAATACCGATTGGACGAGTTGGAAGGTGATGAAGACGGATGATGAAGCAGCAGCAGCAGCAGCAGCAACACGTCTACCCGTTCTACAACATTCAAAATCAAATAAACGAATACAGCTTAACAAAATGACGGTACAAGGCAGACGATTACTCCAACCGCACGTACATCCCAATCAATGGATATTAATAGATGTTGACACTTTGATATGTTACCACGATGAAGACAGAACGACGTTTCTCACTACACATCGTTTACCTGCAAGCGCGTACACGCAGCTGTCGTGTAACAATCCTGATCGGATACGCTTCGGTCATGCATCGATCGCGGCCCGGAAATGCTGGAAACAAAACACAAAGATTCCGTACGCGGCTATCCCGATTCGATACATGGATCGCGACACCACGTTCGATATACGCGATGCGAGTACACTCTTCTACAAGGTTCTCTTGACCGACAGTCCACAATACAAATCTCCAGAATCGTATTACAGAGCGTTGGTGCAACGTGATAAACAGCCACCGTGGACTGTCGAAGTCAGACAATACATACTGAACATACCGCTTCCTCCTCCCGCGCCAGATATCGAATACTTCGAAGCCATCATGCGCTCAGTTGATTTCAGAACGAGCGTTAGAAACAAACGATTACCGTTACAATCCGGTGAATCGGCCTCTTTTTTGCGCGCCGAGCCCATTGTAATAGATAAACACGGTGACAAGTTTGCTCTTCGACCGGCCGACGTCATGACGCCCACCGCATATCGTGAATTCTACTCACAAGTTGGATGGACTAACGCGCACGACTTTGAAAAATGTATACAGTCCGTTTACAGATTCATGCATTGTCCCGTTGTCAGAAGAAATCTGTCGAACGGAGAAGTTGAATTCACGATTCTCATTCCTCTGCCGCCGCCTTCTCCTCGTTCTCCCTCCTCTGTGTCATGATGATGAGCACATGAACGTATTTCGCGCACGAAACGACACAGCAGCACAGAGACGATGAAAGAGTACACTGTTTGTTCGTTGATCACAACATGTTTCGCTACGTCTATTGTAATCGACGTACTGTTACAGACAAACGTTCATCCGATAATCGATTGGCACGCCATCTTTCTACCCGTTTGCCTCTACGCCATATTCGTACACGCTGCATCGACAACAAAACTCATATCGGCGTTTCGATTGAGCATGTGCGCGGCTGCAAACATATCGTTTCTGTCCAATATGAAATTTCTGATCGGACCGTGCGGTGTATCCTATCGAGATCCGATGCAAGAGTGCGGTGCTCACGGAACTGATGCACGTTGTCATCGTGCCATGACGGACGCTCTTCGATGGCAAGCCGATCAACGACGTTGTCCCATGGTAGAGTTGGGGACAGCTGCCGGTTCCATTTACTACACTGTACAAATGTTGCTTGTCTATCTGCCCACCGGTATTCTGCCGGTAATGCTACACATAACCGATCGTTCAAAAGGAAATCAAGTTCTAGACTGCTGGACGTGGTACATGTTCGTTGGACTGCCTATAGTCGTTGCCACGCTACTGGTGGACGTTCTAGCCGGAGCCGTTGTATATCCACTTTGTTCTGAGCACGTAGTGTACGCGTTCCTGTCTGCCGCCATGATGTCCAGATACTCATCGTTGGAACGCATATGGGAGGCGGTTTCATTGACGTCGGTGGCTATGACAATCCTGGATCTGATACGCAACGTTTTTATCTATAAACTCGGTCCATGTATGTTTGACGGTCGTGAACTGTTCAAATGTGATGAGCTCGATAGCTGCTATCAGAATCTACTCGATTTGAGCGCACACAAACTAGATTCATCAGACTGTCCGATCAACAAAGTAGGTCGACACTGGGCATTCGCTCTCATGATTTTGCATCTGATCAGATTCTTCACCATAGTCTTTATTCAATGCTTTATGCTGATGCATAAACGTCATTTTCTGAGAAAAGGCGATGCCGATGGAGAGGAGGATGATGAAGATGTTCTGTTCACTAAAGAACGGAAAGTTTGATGATACGACAAAGGCAAATACAAAAAAAAAAATGTCTTTACATTGCGTGTTTTTTTTTTGTTTCTATTTGGGTCGCGTCACCACGAAGGGAGCTTTGTGTCGCAAAAGCTATATTGCTATAATTAGCTGACGCTTTAAATGCTGGCCTTCTTGCTATTGCTGACGATACGGCCCTGTTCATCGACTAGCTAGGCTTACATACATTCAGGATTTTTTTTTTTTTTTACTCGGTGAGGGGCTGAAGAAAATGGGGTAAGTGAAAATGAGGATGAGGATGAGGATACTAAAGACTGGATGGGAGATAGACGAAGATTCTGACGGCGAGGATAGTTATTGAAAACGAAGAAGAATGTGTAAGAATTTGTATAGGCCTAATCATGATCTAAGAGTAGAAGTGAGTTATGTTAACAGATTGTGTGCTCAAAATAATCCATTAATCAACATAATTATGCAATTTTTAATGGTTGATTTTATATATGAAGATGATAATAAAATTGAAAGAAATTAAAGTGTAATCTTTATTCGTATTCATTTATTTTCATTTCATTTATTCCACATTTATTTAGTCATCAACTACAGTACATCATAATTACAGTACAACTGAGAACAGGGATCCTGCATAAAAAAGCTATAGCTTCGTTTTTTTGTAGGACCCTTTTACATAAGAACAAGTATATAGAACTTAAATAAACAAAGGTGTTGTTAATCAGCATATAGTGATAAAAAGTATTTTTTAACCTGTTTTTTTATACATTTATTTTGTTTCTTTAAGATAACCGGTTTATTACCACCATTACAAGTGAATTCTTTCCACAATTTTGGTCCATATATGTGTATAAACTGTTGACTGCAAGTTAGTCTTGTGAAGGGAATTTCGAATTCAGTTTCTGTTCTGAGGTTATGAGTAGGCCTAATACTGTCACAGTAATTAAGAATATTTAAAATGTGATGTGGTAATTCATTGAATTCATTGTTTAAGTGTGTAAAATTTAATGTAGATCCATTAATAATGACTAATGGTATTCAAGGCGAATGTGTTGTGGATATTGAATAGAACCAAAGTACCGGTAATTGTCCACTGAACTTCAAAGGCTGTTTTCTAATTGTTGATAATCTATTGAATTCGGAAGTAATCTATTGAATTCGGGTCGTATCTTAATTGCCTTGAAAGAAATTATAATTTCAACACAAGGCTCCGTTTGTTATGACACGAGCCATTTATTCTTCAGCCTTTGAATCAAATTACATGTATTATTATTATTATATATTTTTTAAAAAAAGTATGAAGATTAAAAGTTATCGTTAATGTACAGCGTCGAGTGCACATGCGTGCGTGATGTTGAAGCTAAGAGGATTGATTTTCGACGTATTTATTGTTTTATTCGTTGTAAGTGTTCCATGGAATTGGTTATTATTGTACAGAGAGAGAGTGGCGGTTAATCGGGCCGAGATGACACAGCTTGTCAACAAATGTGAAAAGCAACAGAGACGAATCACAGAGAATGCTGATACGATGAATGTGTTTGTGTCGTGGTTGCGAACAAATATCTTTATAGAAGAAAGAGACGAATGTACCGAATATCACAGAAACTATGTAGTACATCCGATCCTGTCCGTTTCGCCGGTTGAAGCGTTTGCCAAGACCGTTTCTAGCTTGATAGAAATTCCTGCTCGGGCACTTGGAAAGGCAATGTCTGACTTTAACTTGAATTTCATAGGCAGAATTCCAATTTCAATCTGGATTCCTGCCCTATTAACATGGTCTTCTATGCTCATAGCTACAGTTACGTTCGTCTATTTACTCTGTCTAAAGTACAGTCGTCCAAACACCGTATTCGTTACTGCACTGTCCACGAAGAAATGTTGGTCGTCGCGAAACGGTAAACATCGGTTAAAAGTAAACTCGTAAAGCTTTGTCACTCTGAAACGTTGAATACTTTTCACACCACACCCACCACTATCAAGAAGTGTTTTGTGTATACACACACACGATATTAAAGTCTAATTTTTTTTTTTTTTATAAACTATTATTTTACCATGCACAAATAATATAGTATTCTCTGGATAATAAGTTCTCGAGCCGTGAAGAAACGGTACAAATATGTAATGCTCGCTTTCTACACTATACCGTTTCGATTTTATCAAGAAGCGAACAATATTATTTGTATACACACACTCACACACACGTACACAAGATAGTAAACTTGTTTACTCTTCTGACTTTTTGTGTGATTGCGCCCTCTGTATATTTTTTATTATTTACCCATACACAAATGATTTTCACGGCTCCCATGATAATGAACAAGTCAGGCACCCTCAGTGTAAGCAGATAACGTCAAAGAATATTATATCACAAGAATGAGAAATCCGTGATTTTCCATGTAACAGTAATTTGTCCATGTGGTAGGGGGCCGCCATAAGTGAGGATGTATCTGGGATGTATACAACTTTTCATGATAAAAAAATGTTATCAACTAGATGCCAACATTATGTTAAATGCTATTTGGATATTTAATTGTTCGTTTTATGCAATTTATTTAGTAAAAACTGCCGTATAAACAGTTTGCTTTATCAACCGGGCGCTACGATAGCGTGACCGGGCGTGTTGGTGTTTACGCGTTTTCACGAAGGATAGTTTAATAATATTCCTATATTTAACTTGTTTCTGGTAAAACAAATACATGTTAATGACATTTAACATTTTATCCTATTAATAACATGTATTTTATACTAATTTGTATCATAAAAACAATACTTAATTTACCGGGCGTAGAGTACTACGCGGCAATGATAAGAATAGACCGTGCTGAGTAAGGATTCGTTGATTTTTGGTGTTGCTGTGTTAGGCCTTTTTTTGTGAACGAATTTAGCATGTTAGTAAATAATTGTCTGTAAATAAAGTGAATGTACACTAGTTTTTTTAATAAATATGTATTATAAAATATATTACAATTGCAAAATATATTATCATAATTCTATTTAATGTGACATGTATAATACGGTATCTATTAAATCAAGTCTTATTTAGTATGTATACATCCGCCCTTATGAGGGCGGACATCACTCTCTGGAGCTCTCTGTTACAAATATCTCATGAAAAAATCGCGGAATACTCATTCTTGTGATATATATTCTTTGATAACGTTTACTGAACCGCGCGGAAGATTTTTTTCGAGCGGGCGGTATCAAACAATCATTTATTTAATGTGTTTTCAATAGTTAAAAGATAACACTTATTTTATGTAAAATATTATTACGCCCTTAATGTATTACTTTTTAGCTATATCTATTTTAAAATGTAATATTGATTATAACGTGGAATACATTTGCACTTTGGTGCAATTGTATTCGACAATTAAAGTTTATATGTAACCGGTTTTCTGTGCATGTCTTCGAATAGAGTTTTTATCCGCATTCAGTAGTCGTCCTAAATTCTGCACACAGGATGACAGAGCCATGAACACACACACACACGCACGCGCACACGCACCCACACACAAGAAATGAATAAATAAAAAGAAACAAACGTGATGTAACTTTTTAAAATTTTTTTATTTGTTAAAACGATTTCCGAGTTAACGACATTTAAATTCATAAACAATAAATACAGTACAATAATATATTGAAATTCTATCAATAAATAAAACATTAAACAAACTGAAATTTCAGTCAACCGTGATGCTGTATGTACATAACAATATGCACCACTAGCAGCAGATATTACAAAAGTATGGATTCACGTACAACGAACTAGGTTAAAATCCACAAACAAATATATTATACATATGTATATTTTTCCTGCTTTATAACTAACCATTTCTGCTTTGTACCCCAAAGCGTTTGGAAGTGTGCCTTTATAACTATGCCTTTTCATATTTGATGATTTTCTTCACCTGATGATCGGCTATGCCCGAAACATAAACTTATATATTGAGGCAGTTTTAACTGATTTGATCTTGATTTTTTTTTCTATGTCCTGCCTATGATTTAGGTCTATAGGCCTATATATATTTAGTTAAAAATTTATACTTGTACAACTAATGATGAAAGGTATTATTTAATTAAACCAACAAAAGACAAATTATTGACAATGAAACTATTTTCATTTCAATACGCGCATGACAGTACCACTAGAAAAAACCGTTATATCAAAAATGTTATTTTTGAATGGTAGAGTTGTCTCCACCATTCCTAAATTTTCGCTGCAGATAGTAAATACGTCATTGACGTAATCTTCAAAGAATAGATTTTGGAACACAATAACGCGTTTGCATCTATTCAAATACCTCATTATGGTTTGTTTGTCTTTTGTTGGCTTCATTCTGATATACGTGAAGCCATTCCATTTTAATATATCTGCTACTTTTGCCGTGTCACTGTTATGTACAGCAGAGCACGACGAAGCTATCAGGTAGTCTATATTGCTGTTGTTGTCGTTTTCGGAATCAAAGGCGTACGTTTCCTTAAAAGGCAGAAGTGTGCTTTGCCTGTGAAAGAAAACATGACGTAAATAAAAAATAATGATTTTCGGGTTTTTGGGGAGCATTTTCCTGCATGAACAAGAATAATAGTAGGTGAACCTACCATGAAAACACGCCTCTGGTTCGTTGAGGGCGTTTACAACGACCCGTCGAATGTAACGGTTGTTGCTGTGTTGATTCTATATGAAATCAAATATATATAATATTATATTATAACAATCATATGAGCAGCGTTAAATAGTATCGTTCGCCAACAATGCATTTACTTTAATTTACCTTTGTCCACGGTTTCTTCTTCTTTCGGGTTGAACGGGTGCTCTTCCGAGGGAACTCTTACGAATGTACTATGAATAAATTATATATATGTATATATGAATCGAATAAATAAACAAAAATGTAATGTCAAGAGAAGAAAAAATACTTACGGCATTATTGGTATTCTTGTTACTGAAATTATAAAAAAAAAAAGAAGAAAAACTGGTTTTATTATACAACTAATAGTACGTGGTGCTGGTGCTAGTTTGCAACCAATTAAAACATATACAAGGCTTCTCGGAGAAGGATTTACTACTGGATGTGTTCAGGGTACACATCTGATTCGTGCCCTCTTTGAATATTTATTTATGCCAATGAGCATCAAGTTTTTCAGTATGAATCATATCTATCTAAATATCTATATTATAAGTAAGAGACAAACAAACAAACAGACAGACGTACAAACTCTCTCACTTATAATATAGATATATAACGTTAGTATTGTATTTACCTTTAACACTATCTTTCCATTGTGAAACATTCTGAACTGATGTTCGTTGTACTAAAACCAAATTTAAAAAAAAAAAAAAGTTGACAAACCACAATCATTGTCATTATGCGCTGCATAACACGGTAAAAAGGGTTACTAATTGGATACATGCAAACAAGCTATCACTAAATATGCTAAAAAACAATTTTATGTTGTTTAGTAACAAATAATATAGTATGTTACCAAAAGATATTATTTTCAACAATGTTCCTATTAATCAAATAACCAACACAAAATTTCTTGGTATATTTATTGACGACAGACTTGACTGGAAAGCCCATGTTAATTACCTTTGCAAATTATTATCAAAAAAAATGTTGGCATGATGTATAAATTGAAATCAATATTTCCTCAAAAAGTATTAAATATTTTATATTCTACTCTTATTTTATCGTACTTAAATTATTGTGTTCTTGCTTGGGGAAATGCTTCAAAATCAATTATTACTAAAATTTTATTAATCCAGAAACGAGCTGTCAGAATTATCTCAGGGGTAATTTTTCGTGCTCACACCCAAGATCTCTTTCAAAAAAACAAAAAAATATTAAAAATTGAGGATCTCTATAGATTTAATGTTGGTGTCATCATGTTTCAATTAACCGCCCGACACCTATAATATCCAGTAAATTCACTTAAAATAAACAATACCACACTCACCAAACAAGACAAAAAGATTAGTATCACCTGCCATTTACTCGAACTAAAATGAATACCCTTGTATACACTGGACCTAAACTCTGGAATTCTCTTCCTTTATCTCTTAACAAAATCTCATAACTGTGCTTTATTTAAACGTCAATTTAAACTATTATTGGTTGAAGGTTCTTTGTAAATTCTTTTATTATTGATGTATTTGATATTTCTTAAATAATTTATATAATCTATTTTTTACTTGTTTTTTTTTTTAGTTTTAAACATGTTAAACTTATGTGTTAGAGAAAAGATATTAGTTTAATTGTTGTTATTTTTTTTTTGGAGTTTCTAATTGTGTTATAATATTATTTCTATTTTATTTGTTTTGTTTTGAGGAGCCTATTCACAACAAGCTTTGCTTTCTTTTAGGCTCCTCCACTTTATATTTATATATTTGTAAAGTGAAATAAATAAATGAAATGAAATGAAAAGATATATTACAATATTCTTGATAATATCGAATCATGCCCTTGTAAAACTATGGTAACATTATTTCTTCTTGATAAAACAAAAACAACAAAACTAGTGACACTATAGAAATAATATTACGTTGCTAAATCAAACAATACACATTTATGAATTACCTTCAACATCGTCAGTCCACCACGGAGTCATCCACATTGTATGTTCTTGCACTTTACACTTAGCTGTTTGCTGAGACATTATTAGTTAGTATATACTGCTTCACTGAAGTGTGTGTAGGATACTGCTTCACTGAAGTGTGTGTAGGATACTGCTTCACTGAAGTGTGTGTAGGCTATATATACTGCTAGCAAAGTGAATTATGTGTGTATACAATTGAATCGTTGGCATTGAACGTTTCTAAATAAAAGACTTCCTTGCGAATTGAAAAGACGATGACCTTCAAAAGTTTATGCATAATTAATAGGCATGAGTATTATCTCCTGGTAAGTTGTACACTGTCTAATCGATGTCCACCTTGGAAAATATCAACGTATGTGATTGTGAATATATAAGAGGCAAGATTGTGTATTTTTAATGTTTAGTTAAAGTCGCGCGGTTGTTGAAAATGAGTAAATCTGAGAGTACAGCCGATGATCTACTGCCATGTGAATTATGGCCGGGCAGTCGAATTACGGACGATATTGTGTTTGGTGAACCCATGCACATCATGTGCGTCGAGTTGAAATCGTTTGAAATACCGACAAACTCGCTGCGCAATTGCTCCCCGCATACGTACATAATGATGATGGTGTTGTTGAGAAAAGCGTTACAGTTGCACTGCAACGATGAACAGCACGCACTGGTGTGCTCTCTTATTGAACCTAGTCGCATCGTGGATGAAACGGTTCGGGGTAAGGTGTCGTGCGGTTACGTGTTCTGGTTGATCTTCCCACGACGTTTGCACAAAATGTTACAGTACGTTGTCAAGTCCATACTGTTGATAAACAACGGATACCTGCCAGCATGGGACACAACATTCTTGACAGACGTCCGATGCGAAATGTTTTCCGACAACGATCTTGATGATGATGATGATGATGATGACGACGATGATGATGATAATGAACCGAAACGTAAAAAGACAAAACGTAAACGAAACGATTCAGCAACGGCGACAATAAAATATGCATTTAAACATTTCGATTGCCGATTGGGTCGTGGAACGTCGCAAATGAAACGAACCAAGATAAATAGCTATGTTCCACACGTGACAGTGCTCGGGGATTTTGAAAGAAGCATTGAAAAATATTTCTGTTTAGACATACCGAAAATCGAAGGCAATCGATTGCCCCCGACTGTTAGAGAACAAGATACAGCAGAGGCGTGGCAAAAGCGCGCAGATCTGTTTACACCAAAGACTCTTTTTTCGTCATCTAGACGTGCAACTCATCGACGTGAGCTGACACGTTTGATTGCAAATGAATCGAGTAATGCGCTAACTCTCGATCAGTTGATGACAATTGCCGACAAAGAATTGAATCTACCTCCGACTCTTAAACTGTCTTTGCAACAGATTGATCCGAGAGTTATAATGAACGAAGGCGATAGTCGTTGTGTAAGCTTCCAACATATGAAAGCGTGGATATTGGAACCTCACATGTACGAGGCGAATTATTTTTTGAAAAGACACTTTCCTGCACTTGAAAGTGATACGAACATTGGTAATACAAAATTGTTTGTTCACGCTATGCGCGATGATGCAGCGCAATTGGACGAAGACAAAATTTCGGCAATCGGAAAACTGTATGTAACCAACCAGAATCAGAACGAAGTGACCATAGACTCGAGGTACGTATTTTATAATTATCATCATCATCATCATCATCATCACCACAACACAAATTGTAGTGTGCGTGTTTTACTTTTGATTTATAATTGTTTTCGTTTTGTTTTTTGTTTTTTTTTTTTCTTAATAGGCATTTATACGGTGAAAAATACACGGCAAAGAATCCGGGCATAGTGATGATGAGAAAGATTTTTCACAACTTGCAATTGACTCCGGAAAGATACCGTGACAAGACTGTCGGCAAAATTTTCTTTGACATGTACACGCAAGTGCATATGGGAAGACACGTGCAAATGAGCGAAGTAATAACGCAATCGTATGCCGATATGTGGGATACCGAGATGAAGGGTTGGTGTATGAACGCGTCTAGACACAGTGACGGCAGTTTTGTTCCATTCGTATACGAAGAGGAAACTGACGTGAAAATATCGATAGGTTATCGATATCTTTTGAACATGGTGGCTCTGATAGGTAATGTGGCCGGTGTGTCTAACGCTAAAGGTGAACTTTTGTATATTTTACTGTCGGCTATACGTATCGTATGCCCACACGATGCGATGGCCATGCACGCCATTCTGGTTGGACCTCCCGGTACGGGTAAAACGTCTGTGATGGTAGCCGCTAAATCTGTAATCGGTAACGCTTACTCAGACGACGTTACTTACCGAACACAGAAAGCCGTGCTCGTCGATAATGAGCGAAAGTACAAAAATTCAAAAAAAATACGCTTCATGAACGAATTTGTGCCACCGTCGTCTGGATCTAAAAGCGATAAGAATCCGTTGTCAATTGAAAGCAGTCAAGAAGCGGCAATAATGAAAGAGGAACTCGATTCCGGCTGTACGCGCACCGAACGAACCGAGAAGGTAACGGATCCGAACACGGGAACCACTCGACACGGTGTTCGAACCGTAATCAACGTTTGCGATAATGCCACCATAATGGCCATGAACGAAAAAAACTTGTGTAACTCGTTAAACGAACGAGTTGTCACTTTTGACGTGGCACCCAGTGGTGTTGTCAACGTGCCCAAGAAAATGGAGGGATACGAGAAGGAATTGGATCGTTTAAAAATTCGAACGCAATTCGGCGCTCTGCGCCACAAAGTAATGGAACATGTACGGTTGGCAGAGTGCGGTCTGTATCCACGTCGATCGGAAGGAGATTCGTACAAAGACGATCGTATGCTACTGTTGACTTGCGATAGAATATCTGTCGAATTGGAAAGGCAAGGAGTCCGATTCGGATTCGCCACAGAAACTAGAACCATCAATAAACTCATCGACCTGGCACGTTTGTGCGCCTTTCACAATGCAGTGATTCAAGTGAACGGCTGTCCGTTACAAAGTCTGCACGCCAATACACCTCGATTACCGAACGAGAACACTTGTTGTCTCAATTCAAGAATCATAGCCAAACATCAACGGTGGCTGATGCAACAGGACATGAAGCGACTACACGACATGGTAATGTCCGAGGCGCAGCCGGATCCTGCTGATATTTTGTTTGCATTTTCGTTAATGTGTCCGATGCCACAGAACGAACTGATCATCGTGAGAACGATAGCGGATCAGTTGATTGATCCGTCTCATGATCCCGTTCATCGAGATGGTGAAACTTACTTTGAATTGACGTGCAGGAGCGAAGAGGCGCTTCTGTCCATTTTAGAGCGCAAAACGGGTGTTGCTCGCAAACAATGTAAGGAAATATTGTTGGCTATGCACAGTGGACGGAGTAAGTTGTTTCGAAAAATGGACGATAACGGACAAAAACAGCTTCTGTTCAAATGTAGCGAGGCAACGGAAGCTCATCTTTCGTCACATGCAAACGAGTACCGTGAAATATCGGACGTGATGATGGCAGGAATGTGCAATGCAAAACAGTACAGGGGAAAACATTACATATACGTTATGCTCAATGGAAAACTTACACAAGCCGCACGCTTCTTGTCTCATTTGCCCGTCTTCGCTCGACATATGTACTGGGGCCAGTCAAACTCTCAAGATCCCAAATCCAGCATCAATTATCTAGGATCGGTGCCGAAAAAGTTTACCAACGAAGAAAGATACTGGATAAAAATAAATTTAGATTTTCACGAGACCCGACTGGCGTACGTTAGGAAACTCGCAATCCAATCGTGTGTGAGTGGAGACTGCGACGAAAACGGATCAATTGCGGTCGGTGTTGACGTGAAAGAGATTGCCGACAGTTTAAGGGTGTTGAAATGCAGATCATATGACGGTAGCAGAGATAGACTACCGATGCCACCGCCGGTGATGAACAACGATCACACGTGCAGATTGGTATTGGAAACGTCGAACGCTCGAGCCTTTATGGTACACGTTAGCGTCTTTTTGCCACAACATAGACGTTTGAAAAAAATACTCGAATTGTGCACAAAGGTTGTGCTCGAAGATAAAAACGCGTGCCGAGGTAATCGAATACGCGTTCTGGTAAATGACGAGTTCGAGGCGGATGAGCTGAGAAACGGTGTGAATTTGCTAACAAACGACTTGAGACACTTGATCAATTCTTCTTCGATCATCTCGGAAACACCACCACCGAACGTATTCTTTCACGTAAATCTGTTGACGTTGAATTCATTGGAAGACGCGTGTAAGCATTACAAAGTGAAAGCCGGCGAATCAATGATCAAGAGTGTATTGGAAAAGTGCGTGTTTAAAAATATGACTGAACGTAAAACCATCATGTACGTGGATCGTAGTACAAGAGATGTGTTTCAGACGTTAGACATTCAGCAATTGGCCGAAAAGAACGGCGGTAGTCTACCGGTACACAAGTGTAAAAATCCGTATCTGACACAAACGCTTCGAAATCCAACAACCGAGGTAGTAGATCGTGATAGATTAAGATTCAAGTTAGAAGAACCGCAATTTCTTGAAGCCGAACCGTCGCACGTTCAACGACGAAAAGCATGGATTAGAATGTTGTCCGATGGTACGGAGATTAAACTGAGAGAACGATTTGGACACGACGTGGACACTTATTTACGCCACATAAGACTCGTAGAAGATGCAATTATAGAAAAGGACAAACTGCACGCATTCAGACCACTGGTTTACAAGACTGGTGAAAAGAAACTTTCACCGTGTACGTGCTCAAAACAAACGTTATGAACTAATAATATGTAAATATGTATATATAAAAAAAAAAAAAATGATTTCATACCATACCTCCGTGCATTCATATTATGTTTATGGTCTTATATAAATTACATTGTATACGTGTGAGTTTTTTTATATATATATTTTGTGTGTGTGTGTGTTGCCAATAAAACGAATGAAATTTAGCCGTCTCGTTCTCTGTTTTAATCATTACACATGCAAGAATACCATTGATAAACGCGCACTTTATAATGATTATGTACAGATAGTATGTTTACTGAAAGAAATAACATCGCGTAATTATTATACACTTCTCATCGAATAAAATAAAAATGTATACTACCGATTCTAGGAAAAATTTTCCGATAAAGCGCCGCGCTGTTATCATGATGGTCTACCTGAATGCTTAACAATGAAGCGCGCTGATTATCATGATGGTCTTCCTGAATGCTTAACAATGAAGCGCGCTGTTATCATGATGGTCTACCTGAATGCTTAACAATGAAGCGCGCTGATTATCATGATGGTCTTCCTGAATGCTTAACAATGAAGCGCGCTGTTGTTATCATTGACTTGAAGTTATATTTTCATTTAAAAAAACAAACGAAAAAAAAAAAAACATTCCTCTAAGAAAATGATGAGACTCAAGAACTAACCATTCAGCTGGCTTACAATCTATCGATACCATAACAGTATTAGTAATTTATCAAAAACTATATAGGGGCGCAATATCGGTAAATATAGAATCTAGGATTGGATTTACGACTAGGCGCGTAGAGGAAGCTTGTTCAAATTGTTAGTATACCAAAATGATTATATATCAAAACGAATTACTCTATCACACATATTCGGGATAACAATTAAAAATATTTCTTTAAAGCTTTGTGACCGGTTCCGGAGACCGGTGTATACACTGACCGACGGTGATACAGACACACGACTAGGCGCGTAGAGGCAGCTGGTTGAAATTGTTAGTATACCAAATGATTATATATCGAAACGAATGATAGAATCGATGGAGATGAAATTCATAAAATACGCTTAATATATTAAACTATAATAATAATAATAATACACATTAAACATATTTCTTTAAAAAATTAATTGACCCTGACTCTTTGGGACCGGTGTATACATTTACCGACGGTGTCGCTTATATCCATCATATTGCCGAGACGGTTTTATTGAAACACTAAAGTAACTCACGATGGAATTACACCCGTTTGTGTATTTCATGATCATCATTCGAAAACCATACGCAAATTAAACAGGGTAGGAGGAAGAGGAGGCACGATATATTCAATACGAATTTAAAAGCGCGCACCACACATACACATCAGTGTAATCGACAATCATTCATCGGTTTCGTTGTTTGTTGACAAATCGCGTGTAGTTAACCTTAACTATGGTCAATAAAGAAGATGGTGAGTAAAACAAATATTAAATATATATATATATATATGTGTGTGTATCAAATCAATTCTCGAACCCTAGCCTAATGCTACAGCGTTACATTACGAGACTCAACAACTAACCATTCAGCTGGCTTACCATCTATCGATACCATAACATTATTAGTAATTTATCAAAAACTATATAGGGGCGCAATATCGGTAAATATAGAATCTAGGATTGGATTTATGACTAGGCGCGTAGAGGCAGCTGGTTGAAATTGTTAGTATACCAAAATGATTATATATCGAAACGAATCACTCTAACACACATATTCGGGATAACAATTAAAAATATTTCTTTAAAGCTTTGTGACCTGGTGTGTACACTGACCGACGGTGATACATGCACACGCCCTACCCGCATTTCTATTGTAATCATCGATAAAAGCAATGCAGACCGATTATAATATTGTTACAATGCAGTGTTTTAATTTGGAAATTAAATTCCGTTTCTACATAGTCGAATCTAAATTAATAAGGAGAGAAGGAGAGGGAGAGAAACCTAAATAGAATTTAAAACATAGCATTTTGATTTTAAAATGTGATGATAGAATCGATGGAGATGAAATTTATAAAATACGCTTAATATATTAAACTATAATAATAATAATACACATTAAACATATTTCTTAAAAAAATTAATTGACCCTGACTCTTTGGGACCGGTGTATACATTTACCGACAGTGACGCTTATTTCCATGATATTGCAGAGACGGTTTTATTGAAACACTAAAGTAACTTACGATGGAATTACACCCGTTTGTGTGTTTCATGATCATCATTCAAAAACCATACGCAAATTAAACAGGGTAGGAGGAAGAGGAGGCACGATATATTCAATACGAATTTAAAAGCGCGCACCACACATACACATCAGTGTAATCGACAATCATTCATCGGTTTCGTTGTTTGTTGACAAATCGCGTGTAGTTAACCTTAACTATGGTCAATAAAGAAGATGGTGAGTAAAACAAATATTAAAAAAATATATATATGTATCAAATAAATTCTCGAACCCTAGCCTAAGGCTACAGCGTTACATAACGAGACTCAAGAACTAACCATTCAGCTGGCTTACAATCTATCGATACCCTAACAGTATTAGTAATTTATCAAAAACTATATAGGGGCGCAATATCGGTAAATATAGAATCTATAGGATTGGATTTACGACTAGGCGCGTAGAGGAAGCTTGTTCAAATTGTTAGTATACCAAAATGATTATATATCGAAACGAATTACTCTATCACACATATTCGGGACAACAATTAAAAATATTTCTTTAAAGCTTTGTGACCGGTTCCGGTGACCGGTGTATACACTGACCGACGGTGATACAGACACACGACTAGGCGCGTAGAGGCAGCTGGTTGAAATTGTTAGTATACCAAATGATTATATATCGAAACGAATGATAGAATCGATGGAGATGAAATTTATAAAATACGCTTAATATATTAAACTATAATAATAATAATAATACACATTAAACATATTTATTAAAAAAATTAATTGACCCTGACTCTTTGGGACCGGTGTATACATTTACCGACGGTGTCGCTTATTTCCATCATATTGCCGAGACGGTTTTATTGAAACACTAAAGTAACTCACGATGGAATTACACCCGTTTGTGTATTTCATGATCATCATTCGAAAACCATACGCAAATTAAACAGGGTAGGAGGAAGAGGAGGCACGATATATTCAATACGAATTTAAAAGCGCGCACCACACATACACATCAGTGTAATCGACAATCATTCATCGGTTTCGTTGTTTGTTGACAAATCGCGTGTAGTTAACCTTAACTATGGTCAATAAAGAAGATGGTGAGTAAAACAAATATTAAATATATATATATATATATATATATATATATATATATGTATGTATCAAATCAATTCTCGAACCCTAGCCTAATGCTACAGCGTTACATTACGAGACTCAAGAACTAACCATTCAGCTGGCTTACAATCTATCGATACCATAACATTATTAGTAATTTATCAAAAACTATATAGGGGCTTAATATCGGTAAATATAGAATCTAGGATTGGATTTACGACTGGGCGCGTAGAGGCAGCAGGTTCAAATTGTTAGTATACCAAAATGATTATTAATCGAAACGAATCACTCTATCACACATATTCGGGATAACAATTAAAAATATTTCTTTAAAGCTTTGTGACCTGGTGCGTACACTGACAGACGGTGATACATGCACACGCCCTACCCGCATTTCTATTGTAGTCATCGATAAAAGCAAAGCAGACCGATTATAATATTGTTACAATGCAGTGTTTTAATTTGGAATCTAAATTCCGTTTCTACATAGTCGAATCCAAATTAATAAGGAGAGAAGGAGAGGGAGAGAGAGAGAGAAACCTAGATAGAATTTAAAACATAGCATTTTGATTTTAAAATATGATGATAGAATCGATGGAGATGAAATTTATAAAATACGCTTATATTAAACTATAATAATAATAATACACATTAAACATATTTCTAAAAAAAAAGTAATTGATCCTGACTCTTTGGGACCAGTGTATACATTTACCGACAGTGACGCTTATTTCCATCATATTGCAGAGACGGTTTTATTGAAACACTAAAGTAACTCACGATGGAATTACACCCGTTTGTGTGTTTCATGATCATCATTCGAAAACCATACGCAAATTAAGCAGTGTAGGAGGAAGAGGAGGCACGATATATTCAATACGAATTTAAAAGCGCGCACCACACATACACATCAGTGTAATCGACAATCATTCATCGGTTTCGTTGTTTGTTGACAAATCGCGTGTAGTTAACCTTAACTATGGTCAATAAAGAAGATGGTGAGTAAAAAAATATTAAAAATATATATATATATGTATCAAATCAATTCTCGAACCCTAGCCTAATGCTACAGCGTTACATTACGAGACTCAACAACTATATAGGGGCGCAATATCGGTAAATATAGAATCTATAGGATTGGATTTACGACTAGGCGCGTAGAGGCAGCTGGTTGAAATTGTTAGTATACCAAAATGATTATATATATCGAAACGAATTACTCTAACACACATATTCGGAATAACAATTAAAAATATTTCTTTAAAGCTTTGTGACCTGGTGCGTACACTGACCGACGGTGATACATGCACACGCCCTACCCTTATTTCTATTGTCATCATCGATAAAAGCAATGCAGACCGATTATAATATTGTTACAATGCAGTGTTTTAATTTGGAATCTAAATTCCGTTTCTACATAGTCGAATCCAAATTAATAAGCAGAGAAGGAGAGGGGCAGAGAGAGAGAGAGAGAAACCTAGATAGAATTTAAAACATAGCATTTTGATTTTAAAATATGATTATAGAATCGATGGAGATGAAATTTATAAAATACGCTTATATTAAACTATAATAATAATAATACACATTAAACATATTTCTAAAAAAAAAGTAATTGACCCTGACTCTTTGGGACCGGTGTATACATTAACCGACAGTGACGCTTATTTCCATCATATTGCAGAGACGGTTTTATTGAAACACTAAAGTAACTAACGATGGAATTACACCCGTTTGTGTATTTCATGATCATCATTCAAAAACCATACGCAAATTAAGCCGGGTAGGAGGAAGAGGAGGCACGATATATTCAATACGAATTTTAAAAGCGCGCACCACACATACACATCAGTGTAATCGACAATCATTCATCGGTTTAGTTGTTTGTTGACAAATCGCGTGTAGTTAACCTTAACTATGGTCAATAAAGAAGATGGTGAGTAAAACAAATATTAAATATATATATATATATGTATCAAATCAATTCTCGAACCCTAGCCTAATGCTACAGCGTTACATTACGAGACTCAAGAACTAACCATTCAGCTGGCTTACAATCTATCGATACCCTAACAGTATTAGTAATTTATCAAAAACTATAATAGGGGCGCAATATCGGTAAATCTAGGATTGGATTTATGACTAGGCGCGTAGAGGCAGCTGGTTGAAATTATTAGTATACCAAAATGATTATATATCGAAACGAATTACTCTAACACACATATTCGGAATAACAATTAAACATATTTCTTTAAAGCTTTGTGACCTGGTGTGTACACTGACCGACGGTTATACAGACACACGCCCTACCCTTATTTCTATTGTAATCATCGATAAAAGCAATGCAGACCGATTATAATATTGTTACAATGCAGTGTTTTAATTTGGAAATTAAATTCCGTTTCTACATAGTCGAATCCAAATTAATAAGGAGAGAAGGAGAGGGAGAGAAGATTCCGTTTCTACATAGTCGAATCCAAATTAATAAGGAGAGAAGGAGAGAGAGAGAGAGAGAGAGAGAAACCTAGATAGAATTTAAAACATAGCATTTTGATTTTAAAATGTGATGGTAGAATCGATGGAGATGAAATTTATAAAATACGCTTAATATATTAAACTATAATAATAATAATAATACACATTAAACATATTTCTTTAAAAAATTAATTGACCCTGACTCTTTGGGACCGGTGTATACATTTACCGACAGTGACGCTTATTTCCATCATATTGCCGAGACGGTTTTATTGTAACACTAAAGTAACTCACGATGGAATTACACCCGTTTGTGTATTTCATGATCATCATTCGAAAACCATACGCAAATTAAACAGGGTAGGAGGAAGAGGAGGCACGATATATTCAATACGAATTTAAAAGCGCGCACCACACATACACATCAGTGTAATCGACAATCATTCATCGGTTTCGTTGTTTGTTGACAAATCGCGTGTAGTTAACCTTAACTATGGTCAATAAAGAAGATGGTGAGTAAAACAAATATTAAAAATATATATATATATATATATATATATATGTATCAAATCAATTCTCGCACCCTAGCCTAATGCTACAGCGTTACATTACGAGACTCAAGAACTAACCATTCAGCTGGCTTACAATCTATCGATACCATAACATTATTAGTAATTTATCAAAAACTATATAGGGGGCGCAATATCGGTAAATATAGAATCTAGGATTGGATTTACGACTAGGCGCGTAGAGGCAGCTTGTTCAAATTGTTAGTATACCAAAATGATTATATATCAAAACGAATTACTCTAACACACATATTCGGGATAACAATTAAAAATATTTCTTTAAAGCTTTGTGACCTGGTGTGTACACTGACCGGCGGTGATACATACACACGCCCTACCCTTATTTCTATTGTCATCATCGATAAAAGAAAAGCAGACCGATTATAATATTGTTACAATGCAGTGTTTTAATTTGGAAATTAAATTCCGTTTCTACATAGTCGAATCTAAATTAATAAGGAGAGAAGGAGAGGGAGAGGGAGAGAGAGAGAGAGAGAGAGAGAAACCCAAATAGAATTTAAAACATAGCATTTTGATTTTAAAATATGATGATAGAATCAATGGAGATTAAATTTATAAAATACGCTTATATTAAACTATAATAATAATAATACACATTAAACATATTTCTTAAAAAAAAGTAATTGACCCTGACTCTTTGGGACCGGTGTATACATTTACCGACAGTGACGCTTATTTCCATCATATTGCCGAGACGGTTTTATTGTAACACTAAAGTAACTAACGATGGAATTACACCCGTTTGTGTGTTTCATGATCATCATTCGAAAACCATACGCAAATTAAGCCGGGTAGGAGGAAGAGAAGGCACGATATATTCAATACGAATTTTAAAGCGCGCACCACACATACACATCAGTATAATCGACAATCATTCATCGGTTTCGTTGTTTGTTGACAACGCGTGTAGTTAACCTTCATCGCAAAGTATAAAAATCGACCAGTATGGAGTTTTAGTTTCAAACTTTAATTGGAAGTTGTAGTGAATTCTTGTAGCAATAAAGTAATCATGAACGTCAGCCAGTCAGAAGATGAGTTTTATTTCGGCTTTCATTCACACACCGTATGCAGACCGGAAGATAACATGAAATGCGTTCGTGTACATCTGCTACATAGACTGATAGCAGACACTATTTTAAAACAATGTAGGAAAACATATTTATTCGATTCTCTATATAAGTTACGCGATGTGATCACTGAAGTAGACCACATTAGATGTGCAGCGTACGGTGATTTGGAGTTGTCATTCCAAATAGGAGTTCACACAAACATCGACGACACAGCGAGAAGTCCTCTGTGTTACTGGCCAAAGTTTCTACTCGAAATGCGTGAATGGATACACATTGCGACTGGTCATTTTTACAATATGGTAACTTTGACAAGAGCGGAGGATTCAGCGGAATGCTATCTTAATGATGTACAAAGGAGCAAAATAAGTCCTGTATGCATTATGTCTCTGGGACCTACTAGAATCTGTAGATTCGAACACCGCACCAACAAAAACATTAAACCTGTGAACATAAAAATGGAGCACGGTTCGATGCTGGTAATAAATTCTGAAACAATCAACGAATGGTCAAGAACTGTACCAAAGATAGATGGAATAGGAAGCACCAGCATATTGACATTTATGAACATTGAAAGGTATAGCAATATCAATATTACAACAAACAATGTATTGTAGTATTGAATTCTTGGAGCGGTAACGTTAAATCGTGAACGTCAGCCAGTCAGTAGAAGACACACACACACACATCCCGTATGCAGAGCAGAACGAAACATGAACATATATCTGCTACATAGACAGATAGCAGACATTATTTTAATACAAATTCTAGAAAACTAGTATTTGGACGTTTATGAACATTAATTAATTTATTAATGCATCATGTAACAATTTGAATTACCTTTATTTTATTACAAAATACTAATAAATTTTTCGAGTGTAAAACAATCAAGCATAGATTCTCTTTATTACTCTCAGTGTTTTATGTGTTTGAATAATGCAGTCCTGATCCTGATATAGCAGTAACACGCATCCGTATGCAAAGATTACTTCGACCTCAATGGCAGTGTGCGTCAATGTTTAAGCATTCAGTTTACACACAAGACAGAACATACATCCCCTTATACAAAATATTATGTTCATAACCTTCTAGATCATTCCTTATACTTCTCACTCAATCGTCAATTCATTATCTCTTTATCAATTCATTATCTTTTTATCGACAACATCGCGTTACAGAACTTCTATAATAAAACTAAAATATACCCATTAAGAAACACAGTAGGCCTAGTATAATTATTGTCTGTCACGCGGCGTATAACGCAGGTATATTATTTGTCAATAGAGGGCGAACTACTTATTGTATTCGTTATCAGGACTACAAAATACTAAACACGCCGTTTAAATTATAATAATATCAATTTCATTATCCCTTCATCGATAACAAATACTTTGTCTTCTATTAATATACCGTTTAGTATAACTTCGAATACACTTTTGTTTGTTTTTTTTTAATTAAGGTTCATTATCGAATAAATCGTGTTAGTGAACAACTATAACTAAAAGAATGTATACCGTTTAGTTTACAAAGTGACACGTTATGGTCAATTTTTTTTTTCGAGAACATTGTGTTAGGGATAATAAAAGAAAATATGGCTCGTGTCACCACAAAAGGAGCCTTGTGTTGAAATTAAATTTTTTTTAATTATTATTTTAATATTAATCTCACAATCACAAATTAAACCCTTTTGCTCTCTTTTTTTTTTTTTGGACAAGACTGCTCGCCGGGCTTTATGAAAATTATTTTATCATTAGCAGGTTTGACAATAGGAATTGTCTGTAAGTATATATCTTCACCGAAAATTGTAGGCGCTATTAATCGCGTGCTAACAAACACCATACGTAAAAAAAGTACTAAAGTTAAATGGATGATGATGTTTCAATTTCTACACTGTCCTGTTCCAAATTGCCAATGCTTAATAATAACTAAATTGAACACCGAGTTTTGAATTGTGTGCGTGTGTGTTTATTCACCGACGTCTTATGATTGAACCGGCTACAAGAACACTTCTGTCCTTGTCGGAGAGAAAGTGATTTTCTGTGTATTCATTGGTAAGATCGGCCCTCAAGTAAAACACCATCTTTTTCTGTATAACGGGCGTCCGATGGGGATCGGCAATGATACTTTCGATGAAATCTTTTGGGAAAAAAGGCCTCATATCGTCCGGGCTGACGATACAGAACCGTATTTTCTCCTCGCCATCACCACCACTGTCATCGTTTATCAATACTATATTGTCATCAAACGGTCGAGGTAGATGACAAGGAAACGATCTCGGTGACGCAAGTTCTCCGTCATCGTTATCGTCGTCCTTGTGATCGAGTGCAAGTTGACAAAGTACGTGAACGCTATCTTCAGGGGAATGAATAGGGCCACGAACAAAGTCTGATTTCTTATGACATAAAAGCAAAACGTTTGCACATTGAATGAATCGCGCAAAACATGGCGATGTATGATTCCATTTAACCACTCCAGCATTGTCGACAGTGACAACGTTCTGGTAATAGGATGTACATTCTCCGTGTTTGGGTTGTGGAGGTTGCCGATTACCTTCATTCGCGTCTATAACGTCATACGAGGCCAAGATAAGAGGATATGCCGAGAGACGAGTTACGTAGCGTTCGTTCTGTCGGCAAACCACGTTGGCTTGAACGCCTTCGAATATCGATGCGTGCATGAAAGGTATACTGTGTCTAATGTGCTGAGTGACGCGGATAGACTCTTCGTACGCGTCATACGCTGGTTGAAGAGAAGCCATTTCGAGGCGTTGTTCTTGTAGGGGCGTGAGACCGATCACGGATGATCTGATGCGTACCGTCACCGGATCAAAGTCAAACCACATCAGTCTACCCAGGTGTGATGTGCAGTTGGCGAGAGCAAACATAAGCTGGGCGTCGTTTTTTACTTCGGGAACGGCGAACGAGAATGTTATGGCCGGATAGGCAATTGCAAACAGTCGAAGCGCCTCGTTTTGATCGCATCTTTGTTGTAAGGAAGCGTAACCGTCGTGTTCCGGAACAGGAAATTTCGGAATCCAAGTTTGCAGGTACTTGACAAAACGTTTTCTTCGTTTGCCGTCAACGCGTCGCTCAAAATTCGTAAGAAACCTGTCGATTCCTTCGATGCGTTTCTGTGTGATTCGTCTGCGTTTTTTCGGATACAAAGGAGCGATGGATTTGATGAGTTCGAAACTGCTCAAGAAGGAAGAAGCTTGTCGAAGCACGTCCAGGCACAGACATTGAATCGTCGTTTCAAAATCCTCAAACAGTAACAATCTTTTTCCGATTTCTTTGTAGAGAGTAGCGCGTAATTTTGGAAGATTGAACAAAACTGTTTCAAGATCGATGTAGACACCGTTCATAACTGCGTAGTTCTCTAGACCCATCTTCTCAGCTTCTAACGCGAACGTCGTGCGTTCTCTTTTCTTGGCGACTTCATTCAACGCTCTGCGTAGGATTTCTTCTTCTTCAACAGCAGCAGCAGCAGCAGCAGCACGCGCTTCGTTCAAATAACACTGCATCTTTACTGCTTCAAAAGTGAACGGGGTACGTCTACCACGCGCAAACGTGGCCGTTTCCCACAACAGAACGCTGGCCAGAATCAATTCGTCTTGTACTGGCGGACGATGATACTCTCTCGCCTTTGCAACGACATTCGATGGAGATTTTGAATGCCAGTTGTGTTGATTGATTCCATGCGATCGCATATGAAACCAAAACTGTTTCGATTGCGTCAGTATGTGATCTGATGCCGATGTTCTCTCGCATATGTTCGAGAGCAGCCGTCGTAGCGCGTGCACATTTTTGGTAGACGCGGTGAACAGCTCAAATGAGAGTGCCAATAGAGCTACGTTCGGATCGCTTGTCATCGACGTGAACAGCTTCAACATTCGAGGCGTGTGCATAAAGTCTTCTTCTTCTGATGATGATGGTGGTGGTGGTGGTGGTGGTGATGGTGGTGGTGGTGTAATATGCGTGATGAGTCGACGTTTGTTTTTAGTTTTCACATTGGGACGGTGGTGGTGAAGATGATGATTGATGATTCTCGAAATTGTCGGATATGATCTGTTTACCCTACAGCCGTTAATCACAAGAACATCGGTTCTCTTCTCGTACGTCATATCGGTATCGGTGAACTTACCGACATGCGTTGGCCATTCGGATATCTGCGCCATCGACAGATTCGAAGCTAAATTTAGCGTCGGTCTCATTGCGACTCCTCGCTCACGCAACGGATGCGGATTATAGTCTCCGAACACAACACCGTTCCAGCTTGGCTTTGTTATCATTTCGATTTCCAATGTGTCCGGTGTAACGTCGAGTGTAGGCAACGGTGGACTCCATTCATCACTAGGGGAGAAACGTTCCAGTATTATCCATTTACGTTCAACGATCAGTGCCGCGTACAATTTCTTTGAATTTGTGTCTTGCCATCTGTAAATCGCCGACATTGTGCTGCTGCTATGGCTGAATTTCTACCCCTGTACAAGACGCAAATAACAACGAGAAAGTATGAAAGTTTACCGGCTGTAAACGGCAAGTACGGCGCTATTCGAATTCAAGAAAGTGGGAAACATGGCAAAGTGAAGACAGCTAAAGAAAACGTGCACGTTGTGATAAAGACATTGTATGATTTCACGGCCAGCCACACGTCTACGCTCGAGCATGAAGACGTGAACTTGTCGGGAAACAAGGAAGTTTTGGTTCTTGCACACTTAAAACAAACGGACGCGGCTCGAATGTGTACGCCTCGTCTGCTCGAAGTTTCTTATCGGCGTAACATCGCAATATCAATCACAATGAGAAACGAAGGATGTAATCTGTACAGGCTACGCTATTGTTACAAGCTTCTGCCTTGCGTGAAAACGCTTTCGTTACATGTTTGCAAAGCGTTGACGTTTCTCGAAAACGCAGGTGTGGTTCACAACGACATAACAATCGAGAACGTGGCGTATAGTCGATTAGATAATCGATTTCGTATAATAGACTTTGGTTCTGCCGAGTTTACAAAGCACGGTGCAAGCACGTTTGGCGTTTCTGTGAAAGAGAGACATGGCCATCGGTGTTTGGGTATCGTTCGAACCGGTTCCATGGCGTCAAAGTACTTGCCACCGGGAAGTCGACTACGCTTTTCCGACACCGAACCAAACTATTCGTGCGTCAGGAGTGAGGAGAAACTGACAAGGATACCTTTCAGGGACATAAGTCATGTGATGTCAGACAGACGAGTGAAGATGTTGCGTCGAAATTCGGACGTTTACAGCGCCTCGATGAGTGTGGCTTTAATGTTTTATGATGACAACAATCGGAATAAGTTTGAGACGCAAAGCGACTATTGTGATTTAAAAAAGGACAAATTTGCGTACAACAATTTGATTAAGGTGTGTAGACATTCGGTAGAACTACGTGGTCCGATGAACGAACGTGATCTCCAGTTTTGGTACACGCACGTGAATCCGGATAGATCACTGACCGACGCATTTTCACTGTCGCATTGTTCCAGCAGCAAGAAATACAATTCATACATCGATAGATTCAGTCCGTTCTTGGGAGTCGAGTTTACGGACGCTTTAAAAGAATGTTTGAACCCTGTACCGGAACGTCGATGTGTATCGAAACTAGAAAAGGCGGCTTCGAAACAACACGACTCAACTGTATTGTTTGGCGGTAAACAGTTTTCGTTGAAACGCGTTGAAGATAGATTGGTGTATCTAGTACACGAACATGACATTTCGATTGGAGACATCAAATTTGGCAACGAAAGCCCGAATCGAAACGTTGTGGTGGTGGAACATATGCACATCATGTCAAACGATCGGAAACTGATCATGTCGTTTCTCATGTCGGCTCTCAGACTGAGTCAATATATTGCAACTACAGTAGAATTCTGCGTGTTCAGCGACGAGGACATTAAACATTTGTCGAATTCATTCGGCACCAACGCTAAATTAAAATTACACGATGGAATACGCCGAATGTATGTGAAAGTCAACGACGACGTACCGCTCATAGTAAGCGTCGAAAAATCCAGATCCGAATATAATACGGTGGTGGTGGCCGATGATGAAGAAGAGGTTTCATCTGCGAAACGACCATGTAGATGATTTTTGGTTTTTTTTTTAAATAAATTAGTAGTAGTAGTAGTAGTAGTAGTAGTAGTAGTAGTAGTAATTGCACAGAAAATGGATTGAACTTCTGTATACATAATTTCATGTATACTTTTTACGTAACAGTATAGCCATTAAAATGTTTTTTTCACTCCTAATTTAAAACCGACGGTTTTCCGACGGCATTTTTGTGCGACTTGTTTTATATATTTTTTTTTACTTACTTACATTAATTTATTGAATATTGTTGTGTGTTATGATATGGACTTTGTTCTGAAATAAAACGTGAATTGATTGAATTCAATTTTATAAATTATAGATATAGGGTGCAATACTTTGTTGTCACTGAATCATGGGCATTAGTTTTGTTTACATTGTATTTTATATAGGTAAAGTAAAAATCAATAAAAGTATTACGCAATTAACAAATCTTCTCTCATTTGTTTCTAAATAGAAAGTCCGTTACTATAAACTCGAATAAACTTTGTGTTATGAAAAACTCATATTCAAGACCTCCCTCTCAAGGACAGTGCCCATTTATTGTTAAAGCATTCAACATGTGATAGTACGCATAGCGTTCAGTCGATAATGTTTTAGAAAAATAAAAGCTTTACATCGACGCCAATGACAGCGCGCGTCAATATTTAAACATTCAGTTTACAACAAAGAGAGAACTGAAGAGGCATAACATGTCGTGCATTCGTCGCATGTTGTATAATGATGAGTAAATCAATTAAAATCTTTTTTTTTTACTTCGGTAAGAAGTCAAAGCATTTGATTGTTTAACTTTTCAATGGGTATTCGTTCGATGTACATAATACATTGGGACATTAAAAATTTATGAAAAACTCATCTTCAAGACTTTCTTCACCAAGGGCAGTACACGTTTATACTCTCTAAGCTTTCCAAAAATATGTAACTTGCTTTATATTTCTTTCAAGGCAATTAAGATATGACCCGATTTCAACAAATCACTTCCGAATTCAATAGATTACTTTCGAATTCAATAGATTATCAACAATTAGAAAACAGCCTTTGATTACTTCGACCTCAATGACAGTGTGCATCAATGTTTAAGCATTCAGTTTACACACACACAAGAGAGAACATACATCCTGTTATACAAAATATGTTTATAATCTTCTAGATCTTTCCTTATACTTCTCACTCAATATTATCAATTCATTATCCCTTTATCAATTCATTATCCCTTTATCGACAACATCGCGTTACAGAACATCACGCCGTCTTCTATAATAAAAGAATATTATACCCGTTTAAAAAAAAACAGTATATTGTCTGTCACGATATAATAATAATAGTCATATTATCTGTCAATAGAGGGCGCAATACTTATTTTCTTCGTTATCAGGACTACAATATTAGTACTATACGCCGTTTAATTCAGTATCCCTTTATCGAGAACAAACACGCCGTCTTCTACGTTTAGTATAACTTCGAATACACTTTTAATTCTGTATACTGTTTAGTTTACAAAATACACACTTTATTATCAATTTATTATTCCTTTATTGAGAACATCGTGTTAGAGAAAAACACGCCATCATTTATATTAAAAGCATACATACCCGTCTAGATTACCAAATGCACTTTATTGTTATCGAATAGATCGTACTATAGATTCTGTTAATTTCTTTTATTATTGATTAATGATTGTTAGCAAGAAACAAAAAAACAAAAATAAAAACAAAAAACAGCACAGATTTTATAAGATAGAATTATTGTATTCATCAACATCACATGTATCTAAATGATCAACTAACTGAACATGTTCTATGATATTAAACTCTTTCAGAAAACGAGGACATTGTAATAATTCATCCAAATTACCGTCTTCTACAGCTGCATAATCATCATCATCACAAACTAATTCAAGAATATCGGGAGTATTAGAAGAAGGTAAGTAAGATTGTTGAAGTGACGCATACGTCTCTTGATATTGACCAATTATTTCATCAAGTCTGTTATTGTGTTTAGTCAATTCAATTCGCATGTCTTTCCCAAATCTGTTGCCAAACTAAGAACAGCAGTATCGATTTCTTTTTTTCGTTTCTCTTTTTCCATCCGCTCAAGTTCAGAAATAAGGCAATGATTCTTGAAAACTTTGTTTTCAGATACTTTCAATTGTTGTTTCAACTGCACAACGTGTGCTTCTCTTTGTTCAGAGTACTTTTGCCAGCGAGTGTTCATAACAATTATCTCTTTTAATTGCCTACATAAATCTGTATTTTCACGACTTAAATTTCGAACCTGTTCTTGCAACGTTTTACATTCATCTTCGAACTTTGATTCTGAATGTAAAATTCTAGCGTGAGCAAAACACATATTTCTTTCCTGTACCCATACCTTCTCTCTTTGCGCATATGCTTTTAGTTCATTTGTTATCTTCTTTTTCTCTTCAACAAACTGTTCAGTATTTGATTTTAATGTTCTTATTTCGGAGCTCAACGTGTCACGAACAGCGTCATCATTGTTACGCTGTAAAAAATAATCTCGTAGCTGACATTTTAACTTACTAATTACTACATCTTTCTCGTCGTCTGAGGATCTCATTTTAGTTAAAACAACAATGAGTTCGTTCTCTTTCCGTTTCAACTGTACACACAGCTTACTAACTTCTTTCTCAAGAACAGAAATGGTTTCTTTTGCTTCGGCAACCTGAACATTAAAAAAAAATAATAATAAATCACACACTCACACCACTATGATAATTTTAACGAATTCATGACAAATATTCTCACACTTAGTTTCGTCTTACCTCTTCGGAGCTAAACTTCTCGTCAAGCAATCTTTTATATCGTATAGCGTCATTCAACAAGCTTATTAAAATCGGTTTATCGTGACCAGGCTCGAATATTTCATGTTCTTTCAAATCAACTGATGAGTCCAAGTTGTGTTTGTGTAAGCGCCATTGTAGATGTTCAATACATAATTTATAGTTTTTTACCGTCTTCTCTAAGTGGTTCAACGATTTATCACGGTCTTTCAACAACTGTTCTAGAAGGTGTATACATTTTACACTTTTCTTCAACGAAGCGTTTTCGTCCTGTAACAAATCATCTGACTTAGGCATAACCTTCTCTGCGGTCGTTTTCACCAGATCATTGGATGAAATCATTCTGCACCTACACTCGTGTTTGACTTGCTTATGAATGAAGGAGAATACATTCAGTTGTTTCTATATTACAAGTTGTATGTCGAGTAAAAATTCATATCAAATCTACCGAAGAAAATACCGGCGCAAGAGAAATTAAATTAATCTATAACGGTATATTTGATCGATTAAATTGTTGCTATCTTTTATTTCCGACAATAGAACTTCGAACCAGGCGTTGACATTAGAGCAACTTTCCAGAAAATCAGCATTTTGATGACACCATTCTATGAACAGTACCTCTTTATCGATAACAATGTTGTCAAAGAAACGTTCTATATTCTCTCTATCCGGAGCCATCAAACATAGATCATGTTCGATCTGAGAAGGATGCTCGTGAATACATCCGTTGCATCCGTTTCTAATCATCGTATTCAAAATATCAGAGAATTGTTTAAAATATATCGATTTCAGATTTTCCACAACAGTGTTCATTTCTTTTGCGATCGAATCCTCCATCGTGTGTGGTGAATCTGAATTTACAAATTGCTATAATATATACTCTTCGGGCCACACACACACACACACACACACACCCGCTCGCGCACACAGACAGAAATGAATAAAATAGTGCATACAGGCGCGATGGAATGTTATGAAAGACGATTGGCCACGTATGAGTTTTGGATTGCGGGACACGTGATATCGCCTACATCGTTAGCAATGTCGGGCTTCTTTTATACGGGGCAAGACGACCGAGTAGAATGTTACCGTTGTCACGGTAAACTTTCGAGATGGAACGCCGGAGCAGATGCCGATACAGAGCACAAGAAACACTTCCCGTTGTGCAAACTGATGTCATGTGGTAACAGCAGTCCTTTAATCGGCAGTAAAACACATTTGGTCGACTCAAACTCGCATATGGTCAGATTGTCGACTTTTAAAAACTGGCCATTTGGACACATCGTATCGGCGTGCACTTTAGCAAAGTCTGGATTTTATTACAGGTCATGCTGTGACGTAGTCGAATGCTTCTCTTGCAACGGTTTACTTGAGCGATGGAAAAGAGGAGTGAATGTCGACGAAGAGCATAGAAAACATTTTCCGTTGTGTAAGTTCATGTTATCCACCGCGGCCACCGTGGCGACCCCCACCACCACCACCACCAATAGGCAACGGGCAATGCATCCACAATACGCTCTTTTGAATGTTCGAAAAATGACGTTTACTACAGTATGGGCTACCGATCATACGCCGAACGGAATAGCCGAGGCCGGATTCTTTGCAATCAATCGGGACCAGGCAATGTGTTTCCATTGCGGCGGTGGACTGAAAGACTGGCAATTAGACGATAATCCTTGGATCGAGCATGCAAAGTGGTTTCCGTTCTGCAATTGGTTGAGAATCGAAAAAGGTTTTCCTTTCATCGAGACGGCTCTTATTTCGTCAAAAAGTCCGTTTGATATTGCAATGCGCTCTGAAATCGTTGTGAAAGTTTTAGAAATGGGTTTTGACATGCAACATGTATCGACTACTGTAAACGATCACGTGAAGAGAACCGGTGGAAACTTTACGTCTAGCCTTGAGCTTCTGAACGCTGTCACGATTCCAGTGAACGATAAACCAACAGTGGTAGAAGAGGAAAAAGTGGAGGAAGAAGAAGATTTGCAATCTGTTGTGCGCGATTTACGCGAAAAAAAAACATGTAAGATATGCATGGACGCTGACGTTTGTGTTCTTTTCATTCCATGTTCGCATTTGGTCGCCTGCTGGTCGTGTTCAAACAGTTTGCTGTTGTGTCCGATTTGTCGAGGTAAAATAGATAAACGTCAGAAAGCCATTCTCTCTTAATCATTCGATTGACGCACACGACGGCAATGCACGGTCAAAAGAAGATTTTATCGTTTGGCAAATTGGATAATACAATCGATCCGTTGGTGACTGTGAACAGCCGAGGTTCTTTTGGCGTTGTCCATTCGATAGAGTCTGGTTTAGTTGAAAAATTACATTGTGGCAATCAGAATAGCAGCGATGCACGAGTACGTTTAACATTCAACAAGGAAACTTTCATTTTAGCTTACGCAAACTACTTTGACAGATTGAAACGGTACACGCCGCAGATATGTCAGGCAGTCGTCGATTCAGGAGTGACTCAATGTTTGCGCATGACAAACGAAGGTTTTGACTTGTTTACAATACGGATGACAATGCAAATGTTGCCGTGCGTGCTTACACTTTATCGACATGTTGGCGAGGGGCTTGCTTTTCTGGACAAGATAGGAGTCGCACATAACGACATAACCATCAGGAATGTGACGTACAACAGACGGCAGGGCCGATTCAAGTTTATTGATTTTGGTTCGGCCGAAGTACATCGTCGAAAAATGATCGAATTTGAATCGAGCAAAAAGGTCGGCTTATTTGGAGGTGTTGGATGCGTTCACGGAGAATCGATAGCCTCCGCGTACATACCATCGGACATGCCGATCTACACAATGGACGTTGACACTGGATTCGGAGGAGTGCGCAGCGTAGAAAGACTAGTGTCCATAGGGTATCGAGATATCAGTCACGTGATGACAGACAGAGTGGTGAAACTGCTGAATAGTGAATCGGACGTGTTTTCTGCCGCAATGACCGTGGTGACGGCCACAATGTACAACGAATGCCAACAATTTGATGAGGTGCAATACACAGACATGAAAAGACTTGGAGACACTGGGCAAAAGTCGAAGATATTACACACTCTTGTCGGCCTCTGCAGACAATTTGTGAAGATAAGAGGTGGTATGACAAAATTCGAAACGGCTTACTGGTACACGTACGTAAACTCTGACATGAACATATGTAAGGCTCTGGAATGCCAGCCGTCCGATGAACTGCCTATACTGGATCGATATCGAAGTGTTCTCGGTGAACGTTTTATCGATCGGCTTGTTGACAATTTAAATCCAATACCGGAGAACAGAAAGTCGTTTCTAGTGTTGAAGAACGACGTTCAATCACAGCGCACCAACATCGAATCTATGGACATGTTATCGGTGAAGATGGTTGCGCAGAATGTCGTTCATTTGTTTTACAGAGACTTTCAAACGCTAGTTGGAGATGTGGTGTTTCAAGAAAGTGGCGCAAACATAACAGTTGATCATATGAACCTGTTGATTGACAACGCAGACGGCACGTTAGCGGTCGTGTTTGTTCGATCAGCATTGAATCTGTATCGAAAACCTTCGTCATCGTCGTCGTCGTCATCGTCGTCGTCGGTAGAGTTTAGAGTTTACAACGACAGAGAACGTCGATTCTTGGTGTCATTGTTTCCAACGCATCGACAAACGACAGACGGTCATTTAGTTGTCGAGATTGAAAAGGATTCGTCAATCATTCTTCCTCTTGGAGTGAAGCAGCAAACGGTCACCGATAGGGTTTTCAAAGAGATGTTAGGAAACAAAATAAAATCGATACACACGCCTATACGAGAAAACTCATGGTGCACGTCCAAGTCGAATCTACGTGTAAAACAGCTGCCATCAATTTCTTCCTAGTGAACGTGGTGTCGTCGCAGAACATTGCTCATCGATACGCGTACGACAAACGTGAAAAGACACATTCCATACACATGCGAGGAACCAAATTACAAGACGACATGGTAGAATTTCAATCGCCGTTATGTCGAGGATCCACCGCCTTGTCGTTTGCATCCACCGGCTCGACAAACATTACGACGAGAGGAAATTTCAACGTACGAACAAAAACGTCATTGAATTATCAATTTCATCAGACACTGTTATGGGGAAAGTTCAAGAGCGTTCCGATGCACACGTCTACAAATAACCTGAATCACGCGGGAAGAATTTATGGAATTCGAGACAATCCATCGGTTGTTGTGGAACGCCTCAAGTTGAACGAATCTCAGTCGGTGGACAGTAACGATCGTTTCCCATCCATCAAGTTTACAATCTCAAACGATCGCAAGGACGGAGGAGACGGACGCAATCGAAAGTTTCAACTGTTTTCACCGTCACTCCGTTGCAACACGCAATTTCAAACGGTCGATTCACTCAAACGTACCGGCCGCATATTTCTCGATACAATTCTAAGACACATCAACGATTTCGATTCAGTTGACTGTCGACTGTCTATGGAACATGAACTGCAGTACGGTAAACCGTTGACTGATCAGAAACTGTTGCAAATCAATGTAGCATTCCATTACATGTGCCGTAAACGATCTGGCAGCAAACGAAAACGCTATCAATTGAAATGACTCAAGCCGTTGTTGTTGTTGTTGGTGGTGGTGGTGGTGGTGGTGGTGGTGGTGGAAAATGTGTCATGAACGACGTATTCATTATACAACTCGGATCATCGCTACTCTACAAGAGAAGAATGCAAAAACAAAATAAAAACAAAAAAATCATATGATGATATTTATGATGAAGTAGAAAAAAAAAATTAGGAAAAAAAATGAACTTGGAAGCATGTATTCAGATGCCAGTGCATGACCTGTATCGTGTATTGGAACAACTTCACCAAAAAACTGACGTAAACAAACAATTAGTTTGTAGAGTAGAAGAGATTTTAGCAGAATACAAACACGAAAAACATTTACTTTCAACATTTACGAAAATGTGTATAAGAAATAAATAATAAATGTTTATGTAATACAGTGTTTTTTTGTTTGTTTGTTGTTGTGTGTATTATGGAATTGTTAAAGACAGTGTGTGTGTTGAGACTCGGACTTCCATCACCTGCCGTGCACGTTTCTTGGTCGAAACTTTTGACTGTAGACGATGATGACAAAAAAACTGAACGTTTATGGATGGCTAGATTAGACGATTTTACACAATTTATGGATCTATTTCGTACGCTAGACTCGATGCACGATTGGCGAATGTTCGTTGGATCGTACACTATAGACACTGTTGCAACGTTTCAATGGTACTTTGATGGTAAACGTTACGGTTCGGACAATCCTTACTTTGAGCTTCTCATGAGAATATTCCGACACTTGTGTTTATCGTACAATCAGGGCTCGCAAGCGTCTGATTGTGCGCGCATTCTGGAGACGTGTCTCGATCAATTGTACGTAGGAGGTGATATACAAACGGGTAATCGGCCGAAATTTCTTAAAGCTCGAGTCAACGAACCGATTCGATGGTTAAACGCTGACTTTCTTACAGCCGTTTTCTCGTTGCAAACGATGAACGACATGTTTGTAGATCTTGCCAATCGATCTCGAGACTTGGTTTTTCTTGGTCAAGAGAATGAGGAGGAGGAGGAGGAGGAGGATGACGGTAACGGGACTGTATTAGATTTCGAATTGGCCGACACTGACGTTCGAGCGTTCATTTCAGACGTGTCGTTGAATAGGCGCAATCCGTTACGAAATTGGTATCAGTATCGTCAGTACATCGATACAGTATTCTCGCAGTTTGTATGTCCGTTACGATTACTCACAGAAGTGAATGATCGCAGCACGGCGTTCACGTCAAGTGCCGACATATTTCAACCGAGTGTATGGAAACGATTAGGTGCCATTGGAATCACGTTGCCTCCGTGCGTAACCGAATCAACCGTGTTACACGAACCGGACAGAGCAAGCACCGAGAGTGTGTTTTCTCTATTTTTGGGCCGGCACAACGAATGTGATGATAATGATGATTTGTGTATTGACGAGAACAAAATCAAACGAGACAGACTTAGACGTTGTCTGCGTACCGGCGATGAAGTCGTGAACCCACCATCGTTTATTGGCCGACGTAGACTGTTGGACAATGTTACACTCGGTGTAGAAGACATGGACGCAAGTTACTCGTGTAATTGCAATGTATTGTGAGAATAAAAAACCACAAAGAAAAAAAACAAACAAGTTGTTTATTTATTATTGAATTTTATTTATTTTTTTTTCAAGCGCAGAAAGCATGTGCCCGTTTACAAAGGGCATCGTGACAGCGTACAATAAACAGTATTCTTTTATCTTCTTCTTGCACGCTGCTAAAAACGTGCTCGTTCTTTCTAACCTGACGTTCTTCTTGGCTCGTTGTGCATACAACTTTAGCGCAACAGTCCACATTTGTTGTCTGCTGCTGCTGCTCATATGTTTTCGCGCGAGAGAGATGCAATGGAACGTTTGCAATCATAGCGTACATCTTATCCATTCGTTCTTGTATACTTATGATATTGTTGTTGTAAGAAGAAGAAACGAGAACGCCCAGCACGGAATCTGTATCAATGCGACAACGTTTTCTTAGACCTCTTAGTAGATCGGTTGCGCCCACTGTCGAATTGCAACAGGCAGCAGCCAACGGATGATACGCCACTCCGTTATGTCGGATGTAGTAGGGCACTTGTCGATACAGTCCAAAGGCGATGCACATTTGCTTGTACGCGGCAGAGCTAGTCTCTTTCTTGGACACTCTACGCATCATTAGCTCGTCTACTTGCTGCGAGTCTTTCAGTTTACAGACAAGTGTTTGCATGATGTCGATGCACGTATCTATGGCCGCGTTGCAATCGCGTTCCTTCAGAGCAGTTTCAACAAAGTTTTTATCCAGTTCTGTAAGTAATGGTTCAACGTCACATTTTAAGGTGAACATGCCAGTGGTGCTGATGTTCCCGTCGGCGTGCAAACACGCGTACCTTTTCTTCTTGTTGGTCAATAACAATCGACAGAGTGTCTCTCTGTGTACAAATTTCTGCCAGCTATCACCGCCGCCGCCGCCGCCGCCGCCTATAACCTGCGCAAATCTTTCTTCCAAACGTTTTCTGCTGCTGCCACAATCATCAGCTAGTTTCACAAACAATGAATCCGTGTCTCCGTACAGAACGTGAGCTCCGTTATCTTCGGCGCATTTCTTTAGACGACAAAGTTGCTGTCTGCATTTCGAGGTCACGTAGTTGTACAGTTGAACACTGCCGGTAATTACTAGACACCCTATGCATTCGTTGGCGGCTCGTTTGTAGGCAGTCGCGTGCTGCGGATGAGCATCTCGCCCCAACACCAGTCTCTTCATGATAGACGGCAAAAGACCTTCGCGTACGTTCCGATCGACAAAAGAACCGTCCTCACACATTGTTGAATAGTCTACATTCTTGTCTACTATAAAGCGTGGATAGTAGGATTTGAAATCGTACACTTCTACGTGTTCGTGAATATCGGGTACAGTTTCCAGTACAAGACCACCTTTAACGTCTCGCGTCGATTTTCTACGACGAGTGTTTGGGAAAACAGTTTGTCGACGTATAGCCTCGCGGCAAAGCAGGGATGAGAGCACCTGCGTTCTCGATGCGTTCGGGAACACTCCGACGAGTCTAGACACGTTCATCAGTGTATCAATCAATTTTTTCGATTCTACCTGTTTGCAATATTCTGGCAAAAGAGACGCGTCGTCTTGCATGGCCCCGTCCGATACGCTGGCCATCAACTCGAAACAGGATCGTCTACCAACGTACTCGTACAGGGAGTTTGGATCACAACATAACGTGCGCGCATCGTTCGTGGTGTCTAGACAAATGGGCATGCTATCGATCGGCACGTTCAATGTCTTACATCGTGCTCGTATGCTCGCTCTCACCCATTCTCCGTGATAGACGAGCACGTCAACTGAATCGAAAGATTTTATGATTCCAAGCAGTATGCTTCGTTCATTGTCGTCTGTTGTTGCTGCTTGTACAACACTCGTACCGTCGTAAGACAGTGCCGCAATGATTCGTCCGTATACGTTCAATCTAATGATCAAGTAGAGAACGGACAGTTTTACAGGATGTATTTTTTCGCATTCAAAGTGCACTTGCTCATCATAGTGTACGTTCGAAACGAATCCATGCTCATTCAACGAGTATCGATGCCATGCACATCCGTGTACACCGACTGCACACTGAGCGTCCAGATCGTCGTCGACAGATGGAAGATTGCCGAAAGCGTTTATCATTCTCTTTCTGTTGTTTGATACAACTTTTCTGTATTTTCGATTCGATGCTACGTATTTGTCACCTCTGCTCATTACACAGTCACCGCACACGTCATCTTCAACGTATTCGACGAATTCAACATTGCTTGTCTGCAGCGACAAACGTCGTCCGATCGGGTCTGTACAACGAATTGTCAGTTTTTTCTGGCAGTATTTCACTCGTGTAAAGTAGGCATGCATGTTTTAGTGCACGGGACGTAGAAAGAGTTTCTTACAAAGACCGTGCTGGGTTGCGGCCACCTGATTGCTTTTAATTGTTCCGTTGGCAAGAGTCAACATGGACATTAAATCGTGTTTTGTTGAATACGAATGAAACACTTTACAGAGTGACTGAATAAACTTATACTGACGGTCCAGGGTCGAATACGTAATGGATACGTCACAGCCTCTCGGCAACGATTGAGGCTGCACGACAATTGTTTCGTCTACTTGACAAGCTTGTATGAAAAAGAGTTTAGGTTTTCCGTTCAACGTTTCACATTTTTCGAAACAGTCGACGATTTCAGTGACATTGACAGTACCGTGAGTGAGAATGCACACGGCAATGCAATCTAGTCTAGAGTGATCGTATTCACTTAGACGTGTGAGCAACGTCTTCGTTTCTATGGACGTCAGATTGTGATTAACAGACAGTTGGAAGCCGAGATAATTGAAGACATTTTCAAGCGCTGCACAATCATCATCATCATCATCATCATCATCATAATTGTTGATGATTACTGTGAAACCGCGCGGATTTGAAGTCATCTTGTACTCGTTCAATCCGCCATCATGGATAGAATCGATAAATGCATTGTACGCAAAACTACCTCGTGTTTCGATGTCGATCAACAATCGTTCACGAGCGTTCGTGTTAGATAAAATTGCATCCATCTTCTTGGTCGAATACACGCCTTTCTGTACCAATTTCTCCATTACTTCTCTAATGCTGTTTATGTTACGAATAAAATAGAGACGATTTTGACGCAATTTTTTCTTGTCTGATCTGTTCATTTTATTTAGTAATTTAACCACAAGTCGTCAGAGTGCAATCTGAACGTCAATCATTATTAGTATGCCTTTTTATGTGAATTATGGAATTATGTTTGCGCTCAGTTTGAAATCGCCACACGTTCCAACAAAGGCGCATTTGATAGCTTCCGATTTCAGCGGTACGTCGAGAACGATCACTAGCACTGCATCATTTCATCAAAGCCAACAGGATACGTATGAATTCGAACTTTGGTTTCGAACGTGCTCGCCTAAAGAGATTCGACGAATTGCCATCGCGTTAGAGCTTCGAGACGGTAGGCATAACTTTGGCGCACGTGTGTACAATTTCTGTGAAAACCAACGGTTGTACGATGACGGAGTTTCCATTGTTTTGACAGTGATAGAAGCGGAACGACGCCATCGCACTCGTCTTGTTGTCGACGAAGATCAACTACTCGCTTCACGTTCGGACATGGTGAAAACACAGACTTGTATGTTTCCGTTATGGAAAATGACTGCGCTGTGTTGTAACGAAAAAGAACGAGACGATTTCTTCCAGTACAACAAGTTTCTGGACAACAAGCTGGCAATCGATTCGACAGTTTCTCCGAGTAGTAATAGAGAGCACAGACTGTTGCGATTGATACGCTTGATTCCATCGTTGATGCTTGTGCGCCGGGACGTTCGTCTTTTGTTAAGCGTTGGAATACTGTTGGATGCAGCCGAATACAGTGGATTTTGCGAAACGTTCCAGAGATGGCGTCCGTGCGTGGACGTTTCAAACGATGAATACAATGTCGGTCTGTACGATCCGCAACAAAACCTAGTGTTCACGGGCGATAATCACCGACAGCGCGTGGGCGTAGAAGGAATCGTTCATTGGAAGACAAGAGAATGCGTACTATGGAACGGAAAAGCAGTGCCGCCTGAAATCAAGGAAGCGTGCACGAGAGAAGCTTCCACGATGTTTCCACTGTCCATACCTCCGTTTGTCAAGTTCCATGAATGCATCGTGGACGATGTGCATTACTTTGACGTATTTTCTTACAGTGACGTTTGTGTACGACGAGCCGCGTCCTCCTTGACAACGATGGGAACAATCAGAACGGTGAACCGTTGATATTCATCAGAGAGATTCTTGGCAATTATTTTGTGATTGATTTCGGTGGTTAGTTTGTTTTTGTTTAAGTTGAACAATTGCAACTGTCGAATCATTTGACACAGCGAACCGGTCACTCCATTTTCGACGACAATGGTGACAAATTTGTGGCAATTTAGATTGTATTCATTTGTCAGTTGCTTTTTGAGTTTATTATCGAGGAAATTGAACGTTTCTTCGACCAACAGGCGGAACCAGAAAGCAACGCCGTAGTAACTTGACAGTCCGTTGATTGTACGTTCGTTCCTCAATTCGGTTATGGGCACGTTCACAACGCTGGCGTACATTTCGACCAACTGCTCGATGGGCGATGGATCCTCTTGCAAATCTCGAACGTGTGCATCGGTTTCAAGTCGATTTTGAAGTTCGTCTCGTTCGTCGCTAACACTTTCCAGTTGACTTTTCAACTGTCGGTTGACGTTCGATAGCCTCGCGTTCTCATCGCTGGTCAATCTAAAACTGTTAATCAGCTTAGCGTACCTCTCACTCAACTCTGTAAATCGTGAATCTGTTAAAGTAGTATCATTATCATTATCATCATCATCATCATCATTGTCGTCGTCAGAAATAGGCAATCGCAGTAAGGGTATACGCAGTGTGGACATTTCTAAAGTGTGTGTGTGCGCCTGTGTGTTTGTGATGAATCGATGTACGCAAATGGATGTTTGCAGATTCTTTTCGGAAAAGTACAGAGTAGATGACTTTGTAGAGAACGATGTGAACGGAGTCGTGTCTATGGCCACCGATCGATACGTTAAGAGTGTTGACAGTCTATGCGCTTCTTTGAAGAACTTGAAATGTCAGCGAAATGCAACAGTTAAAGTTACATCACCAGCACCACCATCATCATCATCATCATCGTTGAATGTTGATCATCTTGCATCACCACCGCCACTGGCTGAGATGCAGATACCGTATTGGTTCGATGAACTGGAGCGTTCGATGAAAGGAAAACGAACGTGGTTCAGTGTCAACTATCGCATTATGTAATTCTGATGAGTAGCTTGCCAATAATTGAATCCGTCGTCTTTGAACGCAAACGATGCATCCACTGTCTGTGATGGTGGTGGTGGTGGTGGTGGAGGTGGGGCTAGCAGTTGTTTGCCCAACATTTCTGTAAGTTTCTCGAGACTGTTTATACGTTTTTCAAATTCATCGTCTGTGGTGGTGGCTGCTGCTGCTGCGGCGGCGGCGGCGGTGGGTTTAAGTTTTTTCTCTGGCGGTTCATTCGTTTCGTGTTTACGTTTTCTATTACCATGATCGTTCATTGTATTATTTTTGATTCGTTGTTCGACTGTTTTGAAGTAATCGTTGCAGACGTTAATCGTATTCTCGTTGTTTTTTGTCAACAATCGCTTGTGAATGTCTAGTATTTCGCTCAATGATGTAGCGTTTGTAACGTTCACTTGATCTTCCATTTTTGGAAAACGGCGCTTGAGCAAATCACCCAATTCGGTCTTGTTTGCCATGTTCAAGGTGGCATCATCGATGAGATCATTGGCGGCCTTAAACGAGGCGGCAACGTCAATACCAGGATCCGTGTCCCATCGATCCGTCACCGCTTTAAAGTCTTTCATTTGCTTATTGTATTCAGGTCCGAGTCTTCCCTCCATCGTTTCTCTCAAACGGAGTATAAAGTCACCGAATTGTTCACGCAAGAGATCCACCTCTTCCTTGATTTCTTGTTTGTCTTTTACGCTGCTCTCTTCCTTGTCTTTCAACAGCGAGAGTAGAGCATCGAGTTTTTCCGGTGGTAACGTGTTCGCCATATCTTTCACTACTTCCAATTCCGCCAGCAAATTTTCTTCCTTCTTCACAGACATTGCACCTTCTTTTTCCTCTTTTACTTTGCGACGACGTTTATATCCGAATCTTTTTTCTGCTGTACGTCTGGCGCTGCGCTCGTCACTACAGAACACGGCCACTGTACCTTTTCGTTGACCAGTCTCCACGAGAGAAACTTCAACGCATTTAGTGTGATCGGCGCGTCTGTAGCTGAGTGACAGACAGTTTAGATGCTGTGAGAATGGACTGCGTAAAAACGGTTTATTCGTGATCTCTATAAGAACGGCCACTGCACCTGTTCCTTCTTCGTGTGCGTCTGGATGTGTATTGTCTCGCCACCAATCTAGAACCGTACCGATGCCTCCCGATGAATGTATTCCAACACCGTTCTTACGTGCTTTCACGTGTTTCCATCGAACCGGCAATCCGATGAGTTTCCATCGATCTATCACGTCAGGCGTTACATCATATTCTTTGTCAACGACCACCGCTGTCACTTCTGTCACCACGTATCCGACAACGAAACGTTTCATACCACAATCGGTTCTTCTTTTTAGTATTTCTCTTCTTCTTATTCTTCTTCTTCTTCTTCTCCTTGCTCTTAATGTAGCGCATCGCTAAGGTGTATCTTTCTGTTTTCAAATGTGCCAAATCTGTTTTATCATCTTCCTCTATTATAACGTTTTGAACGGTTAACGTTTTCTCTTTCAGATCGACGACAGCTTCCATGTCGAAAGACATGCACAACAGTTGAACGGTGAACCAGTCTATGTGTTTGACGTCCATAAACACCGCCACGTCATCATCGATCACGACCGATGAACAAAACGGAGCTGTGCGTTTTGCCACCAATGCTATGCTCGGATGTGTTTTGTTACCAAACGATTGATGATCGTAGGGTATACCCAGCTTTGCTATTGCACAGTCGCATTGACTTTCACAAGAGAATCGTACCACACCTACAAGACGAGAACAGTCGATGCAACAATGCGTGCCATCTGGACACGATGCAAGTAGAATTCTCAAATCAAGACTCGATATATTACTTTGCATAACGTTCACTCTCATCGTTTTTGTTTTTGTTTTTGCAAATTTTCTGAATCTCGTAAATATGAATTCTCTAGTGTACAATAAAAGTACAACAATTTTAGTGTTGTCAAGACTCGACTTTGCATAACGTTTACCAAGATATTATTATCTCGAAGAAAGAAAATAAAATAAAAATAAAAATCACAAACAAACGTTTGACTTTCCTAATAATATATGGGTCGCCTTGTGTCGCAAAAGCTATATTGCTATAATTAGCTTTGAAAGTTGGAATAGTCAATCTAATCACGATCTAGAGTAGAAGTGAGTTATGTTAACAGGTTGTGTGCTCAAAATAATCCATTAATCAACATAATTATGCATTTTTAATTGTTGATTTTATATATGAAGATGATAATAAAATTGAAAGAAATTAAAGTGTAATCTTTATTCGTATTCATTGTTCAAGTGTGTAAAATTTAATGTAGATCCATTAATAAAAACTAATGGTATCCAAGGAGAATGTGTTGTGGATGGATATTGAATAGAACCACTGAACTTCAAAGGCTGTTTTCTAATTGTTGACAATCTATCGGAAGTAATCTATAAGATAAGATAATTTTTAAGATAATCATATCTTAATTGCCTTGAAAGAAATTATAAAGCCATTTATTTCATATTTCTTTTATTTCTAAAACTTAATTCGTGAATAAGATTAATGACACAAATATTTAAGATATGATTTTTGGAGTAAACGACGACGGTAGTTGAGCTTCATGATTATCCGATATCTTATTCTCTGTGGCGAGTTTAGCAATAAACAAATCAACATCTTCGGTGACATCTTCAGACGTGTCCGAGTACCAGTTTACTAGACCGAGCTCGTACGGTTTGTTGTTGGCGTTAGTTCTCGAGCAATTTATACTCATATCCTTTTGTTTGTACAATTTCTTCACAGAGTCCTTTAATCGATCTAAATCCTGTTGGCACGTTACGGCAACATGATGTCCAGTTTTTGCATTGAACACGTCGTCATCATAATCGTCAACGTCTCCCTCGAAATTTGCTTGAACAAGTTTCATTCTAATCACGTTCAACGCGTCCGCATTGTGAATGGTGACACGACACGTGGGACATTCAACTCGGTTGGCTCTCGTGTCTTTGGCACGATTTCGTATCATCTCTCGAATGCAGGACATGTGAAATATGTGCGCACCGTTCCAATCGACTGTGCTGCATGCTGTAAAGTCTCCTCCGCTTGCAATTGTAGCACAAGGCAAAGCTTCGAGAGAACGACATCCAAATTCGTACATGCATATGGCACAGGTTTCACGCTGTAATTCCACAACTTCTTTCGCGTACGACGAGGAGTTATCGTCAGATTCGTTGTATTCCATGGTAATTGATAGCCGACCGGACGGTGGTATATCTACAATTGCTTGTCTGTCGGATGGTGTTTCGTAGGCATCCGACTCGTTCACCTCGACAACTCTTCGGAAAGGATCGAAACGAGAGTACTTTCGTTTCGCATACAGTCTGTTGAGTTGACCGGATTGATTAGAGTTGAAGAATTTGAAGACATCGGCAAATATGGCCACAACAGCTTTTCGACGTTCATCTTCTTTGTCGAGTCGTGCAACGTTTTGCAATTGACCAAAGCAGTATTTGAAGGTGGCTCGTTGACCGGCGTCACTGAGTCGAAACTTTGTTCTTGTAAAATTCACTATATTGTTCATGGCGATGGCGGCGGTGGCTTGATCAAATTGTGAGTGTTTGTCCATGACACCGTCAACGATGTTTTTAATCTCTTTGAACGCGTCCAGTCTATGCACACGGATTTCGGTCGGTTTCAGGAGCACTAAACTATGAGACTCGTTATCGTCATCATCGTCGTCGTCGTTGCCACGACCTCTACGCAATTCGCAATAACGATGGTCTTCTTTTTCATCATCATCCTTGTCTTCTTCTTCTTCTTCTTCATCGCTGTTGTTGTGAACGGCATCGGTGGTGGCTTTCAGTCGTTCTGTAACGTTTCGAATTGCAATCTCACCTTCGGGGTCCAATTGACGACTTGATAATCTAACTGCGTTCAGCATTTGACGTCTGGCGCTGCTCTGTAATGCCTCGCCGTCGTATGCCAACGTTTTGTTGGTTAAGCTGCTCATGTCCACTCCGTCGTTATTCTCAACCGTATGATTGAAATCGGTCTCGTTCATTCGCATTAGTTTCACCATCGGATTCTCGTCCACTGTTTTGTTCATGTTCAATATAAAGTTTGTGTCCGTTCTGTTCTCGTCGATTCTTCTTCGACTGATGGTTGTAGACGTGGCCATGATTGAGTTGTACCGATCTTCATCAACGATAAATTGTTTGGCCTCTTGCATCGTTTCTAAACGCCATTGTTTCTGAGCACGGCACGCCTCGTCCAATACTTTCATTTTATTCCACATTTTCAATTCGTTTTCGATGATGTTCAATCGAAACAGATTTTCAATGTGTATCTCACAGAATTCTTTTGATCGTTTCACGAAATCCGGATGAATTTCACCGGCTGATAAATCTTCCAGAAAGGGATACTGTGCAAGTACTGCATGTTCGTTCACCAGCTCGTACCGTCTACTCGTGTCGGACGTGTCAATGTCGGTGGCTAATTTGATGTCGGCCGTCGTGTAAAGGTGTTCACGTTCCATGTGCTTGGTACGATTGTAGTCGTTTTTGAATCTATGATTGCACTTTCTGAGCCGACAACGCAGACGTAACATGACGAGCAGTTGTGAATCTTCGTCTACGCCGGCTGCAATCACCGTTCGACGCTCGGGCGGTTGATCTTCTGCGCAAATTTCTTTCTCGAAAATTTCGGCACCGATTCTTACCAGCCGTGCTGATCTCTGATACCAGTCGTATTCTCTCAGATATCTCATGATACCACCACCACCACCACCACCACCACCACCGATTCCTAAACGTTTTAGCACCGTTCGAGTCAATGTACTGAATTTCATGTTACCGTGCCCTTGATCTTCGAGCACCGAGTCTATTGTGGACATGAGGTTGTCGGAAATGAGAACAATGGCCTTTGGTTCGCTCTTGAAAATATGACATTTCATTGTGCAGCACAACCGCGCCAACATCAACACCGTCATCTGATTCATTCGAGCACTGGCCAGAGGAAACGCTTTGCCGTTCTTGACCATGTACTCGTTGAGCATACGCCAGTATTGTTTGGCCATTCGAGTGGACGCGATGGCCACCGATTCAACACGGCCGAAAGCGGCTGCTGAACTGAATTTGTCTAAAGAACTTGGATCGTGTCCGACGTCCGATAGTTTTCCTCTCAGATTGGCCGCTTTCATCTTTGCTGTCGATCGTAGCGTGTACACGGTGTATCGCTGCTGATGTTCAGATACCAGTTTGAATAACGTGTCTGCGATTCCAGCACCAATTGGGCGATTTTTCGCCACACTCACCATTTGACTAATTGTGATACAGTCTTTTTCCAGCACGTGATCGAGTGAACGTATAAATTCGCGCATCGGCATCATTGTCTCCTCTTTAACTTTATCTTCTAGAATTGGCAATTCGGCTCTCTGATCGTTGCCAACTCGGTACACTTTCAAATGTTTGTCGCTGATGGATGGATAACACGGTCCGTATCCACCGATAGACGGTCGCGCGACATCACCGTATCGTAATCGTGACGATTTCACGGCCAACGGATAGCCCGTCGCCTGTGTGAGATATCTTTTGTGTCCACCTGACATTTTTTTTTTGTAATGTTTTTGTTTGTTTTTTTTTTTAAAAGACAAATACACTTAAATACTATCGTCGAGTCATGTTTCTGTGCGTTCTTCCTCCTCCTCCTCCTCCTCCTCCTCCTCTTCCGGTAGAACGTCTCTCGTCCGACACGTTAAGAAGACTCGAGTATTCGTAATCGTTTTCATCATCCATCGCTGTAGAATTTTTTGAATGCACGGTACTGGTGGAGCGCCAATGATGATAAACGCCGTATATCATATGGCATACAGACGCTACGACGGTGAGTATGAGTAGAACGCGGTCGGTGGTTGGCGTGAATGAAGAGCTGCAGAAAGGTTCGTTCATGTATTGCGTTGTCAAGTAACAGTACGGTATACTGTACGCCAAAAGGCCAAGCAATACGGCAGCGATAACTGGTACGGTGTGCAGCACCATGCGTTCCCATACGGCCGGTTGTTTGTATCTGATCAAATGTTTCTCCAACGTGAAACGAGTCATGAGATAAAGAAAGTTTACGATGATCGTAAACACATCTGCTCCAACGGCGTACAAAAGTGGACGACTGACAAACACAAAATCAATCTGACCTGGATGTCGTTCAACTCGTTCACTTTCGTTCACAAGAAATATGGCAGAAATCAACACGCCCAACATGTAAAACAGTTTCTGAAGATGCAACACAAAATGATCGTGCCATGCTCGTATACCTTTCAGAGAGTATACCTCATGCATGGCATCGGTCAAAACGCTTGGAATCTCGGCCAATGTATTTCCAAACGAACGAAGGCTAATTTCGTCTCCGTACCCCATCGTTTGATCTATTTCTTCTCTATAATTAACATGGAATAAAAAAACAAAAACAAAACACTAATGGTTTCCAACAAACGCACGCACGCACACACAAATTCTATTTATTTTTTTTTATTTTTTTTTATTATAAATGTACAACGCATGAAAAATAAAAGCATAAAGCATGTTAAGTAATCGGCGTGTAAGGATAAGCAGAGGCGCTGGTCGCTCGTATACTGTTGACGGTAAGAAACTGATTTCGGTAACAAAACAGATTTGCAACAGACTGTACGTTGACAAACGATGGAAAATAAAGCGAGCGCGTCACATTGGGTCAGCTTCGCTTTCCAGTGAGAATGCCATGGAAGTCGGTCGTCAGATGGACGCTCAAGTTTGTTGCATGGCCAACGAGGAAGTGAATAAAGAGTTGCAAAAGTTAGACTTGGAGTTTATGAAGGCGCAGTGTGCTGTCACCAACGCCACCGTAGATAACGATGGTGATGCGTCTGTGGCAATCATAGATCTTGTGATGCAGAATCGTACGAGTGGAGATGCGGTGGTAAAATGGCATTCAAAAACTTGCATATTTACTGTAATTACGTTTTATGTTTCACATTTAACTGTTTTTTTTTTATGTAGGAGAGCGTATTTACTCTTTTCCAATATTTACTGAAGAGTTTTGTAATTCATTTAAAGAAGAAATAGAACATTTTGAAAACACAGATTTACCAAAAGGAAGACCAAATACAATGAACAATTATGGTGTAAGTGTGGCTACCGTAAATGCCCTGCTTTGCATAAACTAATCAAAAACCCCACCTCATATATTAACTCCCCTACCCCATAGAACATCATTTGGTATAAATGCCCCTCATGAACATGACATGACTTCCATGATCTACAATTGACCAAGCATTGTGATTTTTACTGTATTTTATCACTTCTTGATATTGATTTTGTTTTTAAAAAATGTATTTGATTTCTTTGTTATGTAGAAGGATTGAAAATAAATAAAAATAAAATAAAAGCCACTACTATTAGTAAACCTGCTTAAAATTCTCAAAATGTATTTTGTTGTAGGTATTAATGAATGAATTGGGATTTGATGACTACTTCATCACACCTTTACGTCAGAATTACATAACTCCACTTGCTAGGCTCTTGTATCCAGACTGTGGTGGAGACTTGTTAGACTCTCACAAAGCTTTTGTTGTAAAGTACAAGATTGGAGAAGATTTGGATCTTAACTATCATTATGATAATGCAGAGGTCACTCTTAATATATCACTTACAAGTGATTTCACTGAGGGCTCATTGTATTTTGGAGGCATGCGTCATGTAAGTAAAAACAATGCCTGAATATATCCGGTTATAAAAAACAAAGCAACGATTTGTATAATTTTGGCACTGAACACCATAATTAAATGGTTTACATTCTATTTTAGGTAATACTTTATGACCAATATGATTTTGTTATTATTTCATTTCATTTATCTTTTTATTTCGGAATATCATGGTGACATAATATTTTATCCATAGCAAAAGAGAGAAAAAAAAAATCTTAATCTAACAGCTCATAGAACATGATGACCCGAATACAATTTTTTAAAGTAAAAATGTATCTATATTGGTGACAATCATATTGTACATATTCTATTTAACCACCCTCAGATGCTTGTTTTCAGTACCTGAACTTTTCTGTTCATACACATGATAAAGAATCAAGACAAGGTGTTCTTAATGTCATTTCCTGGTGGCAGTCTGAAGCCAATCTAACATTAGTCATATAAAGTATTGCACACTAGGCTTCCAATTTGGCTTTTGTATACCTCTGTTGAATCTACAAGTGACATGGTTGTCTTTTATATAGCAACATAGCAGGTTTGTTAATTTTGTGTTGTTTTTAACAGCAACGAGGAATAGAAGAACCACAGCGTACTGAATATTGCCACAAACCAACGTATGGTTTAATTCATCGAGGACAACACATGCACGGTGCTCTTCCAATAGCAGATGGTGAACGGTACAATCTAATTATTTGGATGCGATCTTCCAAAATAAGGAATAAATTGTGTCCAATGTGTGATAATAAACCTCAACTTATTAAGACTGTTGGATTCGGAGATGGATTCACTCAACCAGAAAATACAACTGTCGATGTTTGTTGTACTTTATAATGCATAGGTCAACAATTTTACAACTCAAATAATATATTTTAAAGATTCTTCTAATGGACATGTGTCTTTATGACCTCCCTGCGACCTAACTATGTGATATGTGACATGTAAAGATGTCAAGAATGTTTGAGCCCATAAGGCATAAAGATGTAGCAGAGACATGGGTTTGAAACGTTTTTTGTTTGAAAAAGTGTGTCGACTGTGAGGTTTAGGAGGAGATAGAATATGGGAAAACATAGTCTCCATTAAAGAGAACTATTATAGTACTGTATATACATTATTATATTATTATAAATATATATTATATAATACAAAGAATAATAAACTTTTATAAAGCGCTATTTACTGATGTTTTACAGCACTAAAAGACCAACAAGAATTATTGAAAAGGTGAGATTTTAGAAGTTACTTGATTTACTTAAGAGATTTACATTGACGGGTATGGAGTGGAAGCTGGTTCCAAACTAGTGACACTTGTGCAAAAAACTCCTTGAAAATAAGCTTAATTATTGTTTAATAATTGTAAAAAGTAATTAATATATTGTTGATGGAAAATGTTTTAATAAACAAACGAAAATAAAGAACTGATTGTAAAATAGTTGGAAAAATGTTTTAATAAAACGAAAGAAGAACTAATTGTAACATATTGTTGGAAATGTTTAATAAACAACAATAAAAGAAACTGCTTTAGTTGTTGGAAAATGATAGAAAGAACATAAACGGCCATCTCTTGCAGAAGCCGATTTAGTTCATTGTTGAAAATGATAGAAAGAACATAAACGGCCATCTCTTGCATAGGCCTATATAGTTCATTGTTGAAAATGATAGAAAGAACATAAACGGCCATCTCTTGCAGAGGCCTATTTAGTTCATTGTTGAAAATGATAGAAAGAACATAAACGGCCATCTCTTACAGAGGCCTATTTAGTTCATTGTTGAAAATGATAGAAAGAACATAAACGGCCATCTCTTGCATAGGCCTATTTAGTTCATTGTTGAAAATGATAGAAAGAACATAAACGGCCATCTCTTGCATAGGCCTATTTAGTTCATTGTTGAAAATGATAGAAAGAACATAAACGGCCATCTCTTACAGAGGCCTATTTAGTTCATTGTTGAAAATGATAGAAAGAACATAAACGGCCATCTCTTACAGAGGCCTATTTAGTTCATTGTTGGCAAACTGCTTTCAGTGGTTTATTCAATTCATCGTAATCTGGATTCAATTTGTCTTCTACACGTTTCATCCAGTCAGCAATTTCCGGCTGGTTCTTCAGTAAACCTTTACCAGATGGACAGGCCAACGGTTGAACAACCTGGAAGAATTTAAAAAATACTACTATTATAATGAAATATTTTAATTGGAACGAATGAAATTTGTTCTTACTAATGCATGCACTAATCATGTAACATAAACTCAAAATATTAAGAATTTCGTTTTTTTTTTATCGATATATGTTTCGGGTTGATGAATAAACAACGATATGCATCTTATAAAATCAAACAATGCTCCTCAGAAGGTTGTCCGTTAATCGTTGATGAATAAAGAGCAATAGGATTATTTGGACAATGGGAATGTATCGCATAAATCAAACATTGCTCCTTTAAAAGTTTGTCTGTTGAACGTTGATGAATTATAGTCAGGCAGCATTTGTATTTTACTTCATATATTTAGCCAAGTTTGATTTTTCACTTTTAAGTGATCAAGGACATCACAACGAACAACTTCCAACTTGTTGTCCAAATTCTAAACGCGTTTTTCATTCGCTGGGGGCGCTTTTTCAAAATGGCCGCTTATGCTATCAAGTACTTATATCTTGGCAACCACTAATCGTAGAGACTTGGTTTTAATCTTAAAATGTTTGTAAGGTACATATTTCTATTTACTCTAATGGAATATTTTGACCAGAAATGACTGGAAATGCCATTTCTGACCATTTGACCTTTGACCTTCTATCATCATATATCGGTAACTAATGGTCACACAGACTTGAAATTTGTTTCAAATTGTTCGCAGTATGCCTTTTTATATTTACTGTAATTAAATGTTTTGTTTTAAAGCAAACATAAATGCCATATCTGACCTCTTGCCCTAATGCATGTAATATATCCACAACTGAGAGACTATAGATTTGTCTAGTATTGTTTATAACTTGTACCGGTACTTGTGGTTGTGTTGATGATATCCCTTGTTCCAAAATCAATATTTCAAATCACCAATGGAACTGTTATAATAAATAAATACATACCATAAATATTGAATATAGTCAGATTACCCTCTCCAGTCAATAAAGTTCATCGATATCGTCTACTAGCTCTACATTCGAGTCCTTTGTATTCTCACATCCATCACCACACTCACATGCATCAGTACAGAGCAAGTTGTTTTTCTTACAACTACAGCGATTTGTTGAACATGAACCATTGCAGGTACATCGACGAATTTCTAGAAGAGCTTTGGTGCTGGTGGATTGTTGCAAAATACCGGCTTCAACTGACCATCTTCTAGTTGCCAGGAGTAGTCAGTTGCTGGTGGAATAGATGGAGTTGGCTTGCATGATGAATTCCATACAATAGACATGTAGTATGCTCTTTCCACGTGTGGTCTGAGAGTTCCCATGGTTGGAGGTAATTGTTGTCCTTCCTTGCCTTTCTGTGAAAATAACATCCATCTCAAGTGTGTGACATAATGTATAATATGCAAACGTATCTTTCCATTTGCCTGAAAATCCAATTTGGTATTTCAGAGGTCAGTCCATATACAGCAAATGCATCTAGTATTTCATCGTCACATTTCATAAGTGCTTTGAAATGGGCGGACACTCCTTTTCCAGCAAATGTACCTGTGTTATCTGCACCTTTAAATGCGTACCATCCAATCAGTGCTGCTGATATTTGTCGGTAATAGCATTCCCATATAGGTATTTTTTCCCTTCTTTTCCTACAAAATGTGGTCATTGGAGGAAGTAGAGGATAGCTTCCTGTTAAAAGGATAAAGAAAATATGTCAACATTGGCATTTGGGTCTTTGTTCATACAATCAAAGGCATACAATAAGACCAGTTGGTCCCCTTCATCCAATGTGTGTTGTCCGTGTGTCATCTCTGACATCATGATAACTTCTGAGAGATTGCAGTTTGCCATCATGGACGTGTGATGTGTTACTAGGACCTTCTTCGTGTTGTTCTTGAAGTGATTAGGTATCTTCTCTGACAGATATTTTGTAAGTTCAGCTTTTGTCTCTATGTGCGATAAAAATGTCTTAATGTTCTTAATCTCAGTGTTGTCATTGACATGGTAGTGAATGGTAGTTGTTTTCTGTGTTCTCTTATCTCGTGTAGATTCTTATAAAGATCCTGATAGATATTGATCAAATAAAAGCAGAACTTCATCATATGGTTTGCTCATCATACCAACAATCAGGTTAACAAATTCAGATGCAAAGTCAGAAGCATTGTACTTATCAGACACCTTCTTTACCATATTGACGACACACATTCCATCAATAATTAGGATTGATGCTGCTTTTTATCATCTTTCTGTACAGGCCTGCTAACATTATCTGGTAGAGGGAGTTCTGTTATTGACTGCAATAACTTGGATTTTCCTGAAAGCATTATCATTCTTTCATCGGGATGGAAATTTGATGGTGAAGTGCTATTGAACTCATAGTTGCCTATAACATCCTTTAGAACGAACTCTGGCCTGCTCTTCGCCACAACTAACAATCTAGACAGCAGCTTTCTCTCTTGCTTAATTGAAACTAGTTGACCTTTAATTTTGGTTTTCACCACTGCTCCTACATCCTTGAAATAAGAGAAGTTTTTGTTCTTTTGAGGGTCCCAAAATTTTACGGTTTTTCAACCATTCGTGATGTCACAAATTTATCCAATGCTTTTCCTAATTGGTCTCGCTTTTCAATCGTTTGACTGACATCATCGGAGGTTACCATGCCAGGCACTGAGTTGGCTTGTCACTGAGTTCCACGGGGATCTCACCAGGCTAGCATTGTTTGCTAGGTGTTAGCGACAAGGCCTAGGCTGGAACTATAGTTTATAACTATTTAACTAAGGCCTCTCTGTACAACATTTATATCAGCATAGGTACATTATTATACAAGTAAATGTATATGTACTAATAATAAGTATGATTTCCCAGCAAACACTGTTTAAATCGGTTTAAAAAACACTTACCATTTAAACTCATGAAATCTAATCGGCTTGAACTTTCAGCCAATCACAGGCTAGGATTATGTATGGAGATAATGAGTGGCTTTTATTTATTTTAAAACTTTAATTTCCAAGCTTAAGTGAATGTTTTAAAGCATCAATAATTGAAAAATCAATAATGTGTTACAAATATGGATGTTCTGAGCAATCTGTCGAAAATCTATAACCAACATGTTGTGGATATCACACAGGTTATGGTCAAAGGTCAGATATGGTTTTTCCGGCCATCTTGAAACAAACCTTTGCATTAAAGCAAATAGAAACATGTATTTTCTGAACAATTTGGGATAAATATCAACTCTTTCTGACCAATAGTTATTGAGATATGATAAGATCAGGTCAAAGGTCAAATGGTCAGAAATAGTATTTCCGGTCGTTTTAGGGCAAAATGTTCCATTATAGTGAATAGAATTATGTACCTTACGAACATTTTAAGACTAAAACCAGGTCTCTACGATTAGTGGTTGCCGAGATATAAGTACTTGATAGCATAGGCGGCCATTTTGAAAAAGCGCCCCCAGCGAATGAAACACGCCTTTAGAATTTGGACAACAAGTTGGAAGTTGTTTCTTGTGATGTCCTTGATCACTTAAAAGTGAAAAATCAAACTTGGCTAAATATATGAAGTAAAGTTAATATAGTGACAAATGCTGCCTGACTATTAAGAGCGATAGCATGATTTGGACAACGGGAATGTCTTTATCGTATAAAATTAACTATAGCTCCGTTGGAAGGTTGTCCGTTGATGGTTGATGAATATAAAGAGCGATAGGATGATTTGGACAATGGGAATGTATCGTATAAAATCAACTATAGCTCAGTCGGAAGGTTGTCCGTTGATGGTTAATGAATAGCCTAATGAACGATACTTGATTCAGACAGTGGAATGTATAGTACATTATGTACAACCAGGGAGTTGTAAAATAAGTTATTTTACAACTCCCTGGTGGTACAACTATGGAGGAAAATGATCAAAATTTCGAATCACTTATTTTTGTATTGAGGTAACATGCACATTATCTGATTCTGCGCATGCCCAACCAAAATATTAACCACAACCTAAACTTCTTTTAAATCTAGTGATTACCTCACAAATAGCAAACAAGTCAGCAACAGATATCTCGTCTCCACACAAGAACCTCTTTCCTTTGAGAAATAACCTATTTATCTTGCCGATGGACTCTTCAGCTTCTTTGACAAACTTGTCGACTGCCTCCTGATCTTTTGGTTTCCCGGTACGTTTTGGAACAAATATCTGTATACAAATATAACAGTGGTCTTATTTTGACTAGTTGTGTAGGTTTTAAGTTGCTCCCGTATATCTCATTATTCTAGCCGTCCTTTTTGTAACTGGCGTTTTTATAGTTGCATGAGTTATGTATGTTTTAAACTTTACTTTTAAATAATTATGATATCGGATATCTAACTTTTCTAGAGACTTCTTCTTCTAAAAACTCAGATGTCTTCTTTAGATCTACAAAAGTCGGATATCTTTTTTGATAGATGACCGTAATGTTAGTTTTGCGTCTTCATACCACACATTCTTAGCAGCATAACATTGAAATGAAACATTACATTGTTATTTACCTCATTCACCATCACGTTAATTCCGGCTTTCCTAATACCTGTATGCTGCCAGGCTAAGTAGGCATCAATCTGAGCCCGAGTCTCAATATTTTTAGGATACCAATGATCTGCTACGTTGTATTTTGCCGCCAGATATCTCACTATTGCAGTACTACAAAGAAACAAACCAGAATTCAAAAGGGCCTTATTATTTATAGACTGTCGTTACCAAGTTTAAAATGTTTAGGCCTATATAGATGTGGGAAAGTGTTCGTTAGTGACCAATATGTTGTCAACTTGTAATTTCTGTGTTGTATCACCTGCAATTAGGGGATATTGGAAAAAATGATTCATGAAATTGAAAAAAAAAATACTTCTTCGCACTTGCTTTATTCTTTACAATGTAGCCTACATGGTTGGACAAGGGGAGTAAGGCATACCTTTCTCCAAGTGTGAAATCACCATCTTTAATTGCTGGTACTGACTGAGCTGGCTGGATTGCAGTGTATTCCGGCATTCTATGCTCACCTGTCAAACAACATTATACGTTATTATTTTCTACAGTATACAAAATGTCTAATACAATTTTTGAAAATAATTAAACTTTAAGACAGTGGACTACATTCAGTCAATAAAGGCTCATTATACTAGGACGATTACAAAGGTAAATATACATTTTCCTATTTTTCTATTTTCGTCCAATTAAATGACGTCATGATCGTTCGTAGTATACCCGGACCTTATATTACCGTCGTTCGTTATTGTTCGTAGTATAACCGGACCTTTTATTATCGTCGTTCGTTATCTTTCGTAGTATAACCGGACCTTATATTATCGTCGTTCGTTATCTTTCGTAGTATAACCGGACCTTAAATCACGACGAATTATATTCTGGACAACCTACTGTACTGTAGTAAATGTATGAATAATTATACAATGAAATGAATGTTTAAAATTACAATATTCTGTTTGCTGATTCTTTCCACAATTTTGATTATCCTTGAGATAACAAATATTTAGTGGCTCTGAAATGTTGACTATTATTAAAAACCACAGCAAAGGGACCTGTAACATCGGTAATTAGACCTATAATATTTGTAGACCTGATTATCAAACCAGGCATACTATAGTGTTTTCATTGTATACCTTGTTCCTATGAATAAATGAAAATCACTGACTCAAGCATGATTAAGCAAATTTGTCTGGGTATTTTTAGAAACTCTATATATAAATATTTCATGTGCACATGTTTATTCACATAATGGAGGTGAGGAGATCTTGGTCTTGGTCTTGGACGCATAGTGAAGGGGTTGTTATTTTTTCCCCTCTCCGTCATCACTCTGATTCAGGATTTTTAAGGTGGTCAACTCATTTTTTATTCCCTTTTTTTTTTAGCTGAGAAATGCTACGATAACTTGGAATGTGATCTATTAGAGTGCTGTTTCTAAAAAATATGTTTCACTTGCCAAGGCAGCATACATGGGATGGGGGAGGGGGTAGATGTGCTAGGGGATAGTTGTCCTATGGGTAATTGTCCGGTTTGTAGTTGTCCTATGGGGGTAACTGTCCGGGTAGTTGTTCGGGTGGTAATTGTCTAGGAAGTTGTCCGGATACCTTTAAAACAACAGCAATTTTAATAGTGACTAAAATAAAAAAGCATACCTTTTGCCAAGTCGATGACTTTCTCATGGTAGGGTATCTTGTTATATTTGCAAAACAATACTACGGCACGACTAGGTTGAGATAATGGATTATAGTACACTGTTAAAGCCATCTTTAGCTTTAGTAGAACAATTTAATTGTACAGTATTATCAGGGAGTTGCAACTCTCTGGTATTATCAAGTGACTGGAGCGGCTGGCGGCTGCAATGCTAATGTCAACAAACTTCGTGCAAAGAGTCAATTGAATATCATTCATGAGCGTGATCTGATTATTCAACCATATCAACTTCTTTTGTACATTTGACCTTGTCATCTCCTTCCGTTTTTCACAAATAAGAGAGCCTAAATAATGCTATAGAAGTTTGTTTGAATTAACAGTTACGGTTGTGTAATTGTAAAAAAAAATTGTCGTCATAATTATTTATATTTGTTTTATACATTATTACCGTATCGTTATAGTGGAGGTCATGCATTGTTAAATGTGGGCTCTTATTAGGCTCTGTTTTCGCTGCAAAAAAAAAAAACAACAAAAAACAAAAAAACAAAAACTAATGGTTAAAAACGTGTGATTGTAAATAATTACCATCACATTTCTTTCCTTGCAACGTTGAGAGATTTTAAAAGACTTGCACTCCCATCGGACTATAAACATGCCCCATAATAACAATCACCCATTAAGGTAACAGTTTTAACCACTAACGTAACCAACTTCATTAACCACGTAACAAACTTAACCATTAACTTAACAAAGGGTAACTACTAACGTAACAACTGTAGAAAATTCGTGTAAGTTAAACATCTTATTTTTAACTTCAGTTTCCGTCCGTGTGTGTTTGTCTATTCTCTATCAAAAAGTGTCCAGCCATTGAAGTTTAAAGTCACTGGACAGACAGACATTATACAAATGGAAATGGAACGGCTTCATCACAATAAGGTTTCCATACGAAAATAATGGGTTTCTTACGGATATAACATTTATTGCCCGCCGGACTAAGACAGATAATTCATAATAGGCTGAAGTTTTATGATTGAAATTTAATTTTCAGCTGTAAATCAACACACCATACGTCTAAAGATCAACACATTGAAGGATCGATACACCAACGTTGTCAGTATGATATAAACAAGGCCATATACATGGCTGCAGTCGCGTGCTCAAGTTAGTGTTTACCGACCAACCGACCGACCAACCGACCGACATAGTGAGCTGTAGAGTGACTTTGCACGCGACTAAAAAAAAGAAATTTAGTTAAAATTAACACTATTATTTATCCTCTGGTAGGATGATATTTGTTTCCCAAAAGATGAAATTGATGTAATGTGTATGGCCTTGCTGATGTTTTGCAATTGATGGTTAACATTGTTTGTGTTTTTTTGAGTTTAGTAATTTCTTTTGGAACTCAGACTGAAATCTATGCGGTTTGTCCTTGTTACCAGTGTTAGTGGATTCTTGCTGGTTGTTTGGACCGATGGATCTTTTCTGGTTTCAGCTTTACTATGGAATAGAGCAGAGCATGGTCTGTGTCACATTTTGCGCTGTGGAAACAGCGAGTAAGAGATACGTTGCTGAGGAAAGGTGTTCTCGTTAGGATATGGTCCAGTTGATGCCAGTCCTTGCATCTTGGATGGCACCATGAGACTCTCCTCTTGAAAGATATTCCATAAAAGGTGTTAGATGACGGTGAAGTGCAGTGAATTCAAGGTGTCTACGTCCATTACTGTTTAATTTCCAAACACCAAAACATCCTTTTTGAGAGGACCAACACAGAAAATCTTCCCCAATACGTGCATTGAAATCTCCAAAGATAAGTAGTTGTTCACTTTTCGGGATCTTCAAGACAGCTTGATCTTATTGAGTATAGAACCCATCAATTACTTCCGTCGGAGCTTGCATAGTCGGAGCATAGATATTAATTAGGTTAACGACTCCAATATTGGTGTGAAGCTTCATTGAGATCGTCCGTTCATTTCCATCAGTAGGTAGTTCTATAAATGGCAGGATAGATCTACTCGTTTCTTTCCATAGGTAAATTAAATTAAGTGTCATGGTTCGTACATTCCATGACGCTAGACGAAGCGGTAATATGTGTCTTTGTATTCGTTGGTAAGCAATTGCGGTCTACTTGTCAAGTTTGCAGGCTCAATATCTAACCACCCGATCAGAGAAAGCAGACCATGACGGATCAGAACCTAAATGGCCAAGGGCTGCTCAGCTTAAGGCAGGCGGTAACTAATAACTGGGATTAAATAACCCCCCTCCCCCACCCTACCGTCAGAAGTAATTCGTAGCGTCCACATTTCACGCCAATACAATCTAGACTTATAACTCGTAACTATTACTTCTCGATTTGTTACCATCCTCAGATGCCAGAGTTTTCTTCTCCGGTGTGTGTGTGTGTGTGTTTGCCTGTGTGATGTTAAGGATCCACGGGTTACCAAAGCGTCACGAGTCTTCTCTGCCTTCCCTGCGAATTCCAAAAAAGACCGATGCTATACATTTGGTACAGGGTTGGTTGCAGCATCGATTTGCTATCATTAGTTGACTTCAATAGAAGGATGATGCGATCCTGTTTCAGTTTTCTGTTGCGATTAACTCCCTTAGCTTTTAGCTTTACCTAGCCTAATCCACAAGGCAGTGGGTGCTAATGACCCATAGGTGTGCATTTTTACTCATATGTGGGCTTATTTTACCCATAGGAAGGCCTATTTGCCCATACAGTAGGTGGGACAGGAATTGATATAAGGCCAGGGCGTGTCCACACTCCGGTGGGCCATGCGCCAGATACCTTCTATCGGGTTCCTGTTCTTCTGTAGCCCTTTCCACATCAGTTTCACTAGTCGCAATAGTAGCTGCTTACAGCGGGTACCGTACCGACGAGAAGGTTGTGAAATAGGACTTGTAAAAAGAAAGGATATCAATTCCCAATGAACTGTAATATATCCGCCATATACCAGTACAGGAGAGTAACAGGATAAAAAATGGTTGTAGTAGAATGAATGAAATGATGAGAAAAATGAAAGAGACTGATGGGAACCACAGGCTAGGCCTCGTAACGCATCGTTAGACTTCACCCACCTTCATCCAACAAAAAAACATAACTGAACTTGAAAATTGTCAACTTTCTTAACAAAAAATATGACGAAACAGTTTTTAAAGTCTAAGATTTCTTAACCTTTTTTTACTGTTACGTTGGTGGTTAATGGAGTTTGTTACGCACGTTGGTTGTTGATTTTTGTTACGTTAGTGGTTAATGTTACATTGGTAGTAGATTGTTACATTAGTGGGTGTTTGTATACATGCGTCCGCACGAACCGCATTAGTATAGTTTTACCCTCACCAAGTTCTTTTCTGTTTTGTGACAATGATGAGAATGTAAATGATTACATATTATGTCGCCATAGGTTATAATATATATACATTGTTCATTTATTCATTCTGATTAAAATATCCATATAAAGATACATACAGTACAGAAAACAAACAAAAAACATCCATTCTGAAAGTATCATAATACTACTGCAGCAGTACTAGGCCTGGCCCACACTCCGAATGAAGGATAGATTCATTTAGTTTACCTATGGTATAGTTAGAAATCGTTTACAATATAACTATTGGTTGTTCTAATTAAAACATTACCATTAATTCGTTTCATAAAGATATATGCATGATTTCCCTTGTATACTTAGGAGCTTTCGATTAGACATATACCCTCTGGCTAATAATATGGATCCCGAGTTTTCTAATTCTAGAAAATGGAAACAATCTCAGAAAATCTGAGTATTCTTAATTAAATCTAGAAAAACACAGATGTTGGCCTATGAGTTTTCTAGATGAATCTAGAAACTCATATATATCCGAGATCTGAGATATATATCCGAGATCTTAGTTTATATATAGACACCCTTCTTAGGTTATAAATAAAGATTAACCATTTGAAGACGCGAAGTTTCTACCCCAAGTCACTGAGGCTTAAATAAGATATTTTTAATAGGTTTAGGAAAAATGCAAAATACATTTTTAACTGTAACTTTCTGCAACTACTTTCTGCCTTCCGAAAAATGTCATTTTTGACCTAGGTCAGAGTCAAATGCTCAAAAAGTGCAATTTCAGTGACCCCCAAAAGTCAACCCATACATATACGGGCCTCGCGTCCTGGGAGAGTAAATTACCTCGTATGGGAAACGGATCACGTCTTCAAAGGGTTAAATAAGGATATAACCTCTAGTCAATGGAAAAAAATAACATTAACGATTTAGTTCTTTGGAAGGAGACGCCTGTTTAGTTCATCATGTTTCATCATGAAATTAGAATTCAGCCTGTGGCTAACGAGACAGAATATAGGCCTAATTCAAATAATTATTTTATATACAAATAAAGTAAAGTCAGTACCGTACACTAAAACATTTTATAATTCTAGAATATTAAATGGCCATCTTCAAAAAGTTCTACATTTGTCTGTGGCATACCATTCAGAAGATTATCAATTTCGTCTTCTCCAATGAAGTTCCCTATGTCTTCCTCTCTGCTGTAATAATCGCATGTAGAGACTGGAATAAACTCCATCAAACCAGCGTGTGTGTCACTGTCTACTTTTACACGTAGAACCTCATCTAATTTCCAGTAAGGATCTGTAACGTTTTCTTCTCCACATTTTCCTGACTTCAGTGGTTTATCTGAGGAAACTGACGTCATTGGCGTGTAAGGATTCGAGTCCTGCACATTTCTTGTGCTTTCCACGAGTAATGGAGACAATTGCAGTGCATCATCCTCACCTGTTTGTTGCAGGCGAAAGTATGCCGTGCTTCCCTCTTTAACTTCCATTTTGTCAGTGGTAACTGGTGATGAGTTTATAAAACCACTTTTCGTAACTGGTGAAACTTGGTCAATAGACGGTACAACCATGTAAATATTTTTCTCTTCTATCTGGGAATCAGGAATAAACTCATGAAATCCTTGATCAGAACTCGTTGAACTGCGGTACGATGTAGGTAAGTCCGACTTCTTCGTCTTCAAGTCATCAAAAACTTCCTTTTCTACTAATCGCGGACGAACGGGGCTAATTTCCTAAGTAAAAGACATTCCTTTATTAAACATGTTATTTAACGTCTGTTATGACAAATACAGTGAATGCGTGGTTCTAAACAACATTTCATTACCACGCAAAGTGGATTGAATTTCGTGAAATACACATCTACGTCATTTAACTAACGGATCCTTAATATCATTTTTTAATGAATGATCTACACGGGTTATCCTTATTAAAGAAGACAAATAAATAATAAATTATCTAGGCTGCCTAGCTCTTAAAAATGTATTGTCCCCCAAAAACCTGAAAAATGAAGATTAATTAAATCAGACTTTGGATAGGTTATTTTGTAGTTTTACTAAATTTAATCACTTCCATAGAAAAAAAACATGTGTTTACTTACAAAATGACAAACATAAATTGTTAAATTAAACCAAAAACCATTGGCTTGCAGCCAATTTGACTATTTTTTGCTTTAAATTACTGATTTTTCAGGTAAATACATTTTTTTTCGGTCCAATTTTTTGTCAAAGAAGATAACTATTATGTGACATTAAAATGGCATATTCAACAAAAAAATTAAAAAAAAATATGTTTTCAGTGGGACAATACATCTTTAACTTGAAAGCAATAAAGACATGATATTTACCACTTTGAAGAATTTTGGTTCAGGCCATTCAATGAAAATTCGCTTACGTATATACACATTAAAAGCTCCAAAAAACAGCATAACAAATAAGATAATAATTCCCACCACAAGAAACGGAATGATAAATTCATCTGAAAGTACAACATATCATGAATTGTTGCAAATTTTCTGAAAACATGAACATTGTAAAAGAAAAACAAGAGAAAGAATCATTTTTTTTTCTATATGGATTATGAACAATATACGATCACATAATTTGATGACACAAATGCACCCAAAATATTATTCAAGCAGGTAGTAAAATTACGCTATTTTCAGATTAACGCATGGCTATTGGTAAATTTGCCATAAGAAGATAGGCCTATTATATGCAATAGTGAGGCTATTTCTAAGCATTCAGTTGTAAAGAAACAACAATAAGTAGGCCTAACATTGTCGCAATTAAACTCGACATGTGTGCTATTCTAAAGTGTAATATTTGTTAATAGGCTTATTCACATACCAGGCTCATATTGCACTGCAACTGTATTCAAAGTTACAGGTTGTCTCTCGGTCACCAAACCTATAAAAACAAAATTGGTATGAGGCTCTAATGTCTATCTCTAGTTATACATTATGTCATAAAGTAAAATAGATTATGCAAATTTGCCAACATTAAAGTAAAGTAAGTGTTGAGCAATTTTCAGAATATTACCGTAGCTTTTGAAAAGAAGACAAATGATTTCCTTACTTTACTCAATGATACAGAAAGTTGGTGCATACTTTTGGTTCTGATTTAACCATATAATGAAACCATTGTTTACTAATAGTTGTTTAAGTATTAATTGACGATGAAAACAAAGTTTACCCCGAATATGGGTGTTTTCCAAATACATGCACAAGCGAACCCTCTAGGTTTAATAAAGAGACATAGGCCAACACACCTTGTTTCAAGCATTTGAACTCATATAATATCCTGGTTGGAGGACCTTCGACTTCGACTTCAAACGTGTCTGCCTGAACACTCCTTAGCTCTAGATTATAGACAATGGTGTTCTCTGTGATGTTGTTGCACGGCACATTTATGTCAATGTTATTCAATGTTAATTCTTCCTCAACACTTTCATTCAGTGATTGTCTAGTATAGGTTCCCGTAATGCGGTATAAGTACTGAGTTTCATCATTTGGTGTTTCCCATTGGAGTGACAAGACGTTTTCGTTTTCTGACGATGTGGCGTTCACGTCTATGATCATAGAAACTACAAAAACAAATTTTCCATTATTTTTAGACAATAAAAAAGAAAATATTCTAGTCACGTATGGTATATATTGGTCGAGAAGGTAAACTGTTCTCTTTATATACATTATGAGGATTTTGATATTTAATTTCATTTGGTCATTATTAATGCAGATATGATTAGTGAGCACATAAAGACAATTTTGGAGCTTTCACCAGATACTATCTAGCCAACTATTGTAAGTCAGTTAGATACAACTCGAGGTGGATTAAATACACTATAGTGACAGCTGTAAAATTGGATGTAATGACCCTAATCATTACAAATGGTTATTTGATCATTGAATGCAATTTACAATCTTGTAGAAACGATCTAGGTACTAGGTATACGTATTCCAAATGACTTTAAAACTCACTGGGTAGTGTGACAATTGGACTCCAATCACTGAACTGGTGATGTAGGCCTAATGAAAACCTTGATCGCACTTGAAATTCATATTCAGCTACCGCTGTCGTAATCTCCTCAATAATGTTCTGCTTTTTATGCTGTTTTTCAATCTAATAAAAACAATTCGCTTTTAGTCACCTTGTCAATCATTGGGAGCTACATGACAATATTTTCTTTTGAAGCATTTTGTTACGTTTAAGAATCGTTTAATTTTCTAACGAAACTGTATGATCACGAGCGTCAAATGTTTCAGATGTGTTGTAGAAGATGACTGAATTATTATTGTCATGTCATGACAGTAGCTTACCACAAAATCAGTGGAAGTATTTTCACTTGCACTGCTGATGGAGGGCAAGTACTACCCAAAATTTTGATTTAGATCTTTGCTTATTATATTTTTCATCTCCATTTGAGATCTAGCCACTGATACCTACAGTCTTGTCATTTTTTAGTAATTTGCTTTTAGGTTAATAAATAAATTAAAATAAATAAATCCTGCATAACGGAATAACAATCTTTTAAAAAACGTGCTTTAATATTTTGAAGAATTGTTTAATGAAGCCAAACAACGTAATCTTTTTGAAGAAAGTGAGTCGAAAATATTCTACAAATATGTTTTTTAACGATTTGAAATATATATTATACACAAACGTAATAAATAATTGCCGATTTTACTACATTCAAATTTAATGAGTTGGTACATTCGTGATATACGATAGTTATTCCACAATTTGTTGTCTCCTGATGATAAAAATATGACAAAACAAATAGTGAAAATGATTTGTTACTTCATACCTCTTCTGTCCATGTTTCATTTAAACGTCGGTAACGAAGTTGAAACCATAGCGAGTTACAATAATAGCAATCTTCTTGTAATTTCCAGAATACTATGACGTTTGATTCCCCCACTGAAACTCTATCAATTAATGGTGACAAAGGTACGGCTGAAAATACAACAAAATGAAACGATTAGAACGTACGTACAGCCATGAGAGTTACTTCAGTGAATCTTTAATTTAGATAAGTAACGTCTGCCGTACATCAAAAGACATAACAACAGAATCATTGAGACATTCTAAGGTTACCGAACATTATTTCTTTTAGGAGACACAAAAGCAAACCTACCTTTACTAGTGTTTATTCCTCATGCCAATCTTCAAACAATTTAGATATTATTTAAGATTAAAAATTATGATTTTCGTTATGTTATACTTCAAAAGCTCATTGAACGAAACCTTGTATCCCCGCCGGATAAATCACATAAGTCACGTAAAAGGGATTAGACATTTGATCTTCTGTGGTGCTTGTATATTTTTTGAAATAATTCGATGGTAATGATCTATATTTTCCAAACCTGTGCTAAATATTGGCCTACAGACCTTCATTCTTAGAATCAAATGTGGATGTTGTATTTGCAGTACCAAACATATTTTCAACAACTACTCGTACTAGATGTGCTCTCATTGGATTACCATCACTTTCTGAAACTTTGCACGTGCTGTCGTTTAGCTTATTAGAACAGTCGATCCACACATTAGAACTGTTTCTAAGGGGATTAAAACAATTCATAATTCAATATTAATTGTTAGTAATCAAAATTCTATAAACAGTAATCAGTAATCTGTAATCAATAATCCGTAAATCAATAATCTGTAATCGGTAATCTGTAAACAGTAATCAATAATCTGTAATCGGTAATCTGTAATCATTAATCAGTAATAAATAATTGGTATTCATTAATTGGTAATCAGTAATTTGTAATCCGTAATTTCTAATCAATAATCTGTAACCAATAATCTGTAATCAGTAATACTCAATATTTAATCAATAATCTGTAATCATTTAACATAATAGTATTATTTTGTTACTTTGTCCTTTTTCATAATATTTGATTATGCACCTGCAGCTGTTGAATTTAAATAAAAGAGCGATGAACAGACAGACAAATGGTTGTTGTCACATTACGAGACACCGTGACAAGAGAAGAGTAAGAATGACAGCCAAGAACCGGCAACATATTGAAGGGAAGACAAAAACGCAGATGGAGGGACGACATTATTTTTAATAGGCCTACAGTAAAAAAACTTTTGCTAGGCCAGCACAGAACAGAAACGAATGGCAAAGGCTTGAGGAGGGCTACATCCGGCAGTGTTTTGATGGAGCCGAGGTAAGGTCATGCATTCTGTATTAGTAATGAAACATTTCTTTAGGTATGATAAGACATTTATTATTTGTGAGAAAAGCAATGATTCTAATTATTTGTGTTATTTATCAATAATACAAATCACTTACTGAAATTGAAATGTATAGACACTTATAACTCCGGTAAATTCCGTTCCCCATGTACATAAATAATCAACAATATTTGTCGATCTGCAGTTTAATGTAGGAGACGATGGCACGACTAAAAGACACAACATATAATTAGGTATATAAACTATCTGTTGTGTGGATTCTTTTTACATGTAAGGAAGGAGTGGTTTTCTATAATAATAAATCTCATCTCAGTCTCCAGCCACATACAATAAAAGACGAAAACAAATGTTTTAAACATATCATGTTTAATCTGGGACGGTGCGGCCATACACGCCAATTGCTACATGCACCGCCGCGACATATCTTTTTATTAACGGTAATTAAATAGATGCTAGGACTTCATAAACATTCAAGTTAAACATCGGTCTCGTTTATGATTACCCGTAAGTTGGCTTCATGGATCAATTATTGTTAACTTTGATGGGATCAAACCATGTTTTCAAAACTATGTATGCCATTGACTAACTTACTACCAACTGTTAATGACGATGTTGATTTATATGTCGTTACTCTTCCATTTTGTTTTTCTACAAGGTTAAGTAAAAAGCAATCGATCCAATGTTCATGACCTGTCATGTTTAGGTTTTTTAAGGTAAGAATGGCTTCTGTACTTGAGATTACGGCAGTATTTTTTCCTGAATTAATAGGTACTTCGTCAACTTTCCATTCAATATCCGAGGCATTGTACCATGTTTTTGTTTGATCTAACGTACATGTGAAGTTGAGGGTGGAACCGGCCAATGAATATGGATCAACGGGCGTCAGTTTAAGTGCTGCAATAAAATTAAAAAAAGTTAAGGTATGTAAACCATATAGTTGTGTCCGCACCCAACAATTACTGTACAACAAAGAAAATAATGGTAACATTGTAAAGAACAAAACAACGACAGTGAAATAGTTAATTCAAAAATGTATATTAAAGAAAAAAATTGAAAAAAGAAAGTCGTTAATTGTTTAACATTATAAAGAAGATTTATTAACGTATCATGCAAATATTTCTATTTTTAAACAGAGGTGTTGTACCTATAAGAAGTAAGTTCCATCGTTTCCTCAGAATTTAATTCTTAAGTTAAATAGTTAAAATAAACAAAATGATGGTGTCTACTTACATGATGTAACTTTGAAAGCGCAGACAGTGTTCAAAATAATCCAAATCCGGAACGTCCACAATGAAATGTTTAATGTGTAAGAGAGTTCTGCCATCGTCTTTGGAACAATAAAAAGCTAGTTGTTAATGATACTATACATAGTATTAACGTGATTGGTCGAAATAACATGATCGGAATAATCGTTCTAAATGATAATCGTACAGTATGACGTCATCGAAGTACACAAAATAAAATGAGAGGGTTAATTTAGTGTCAAAATCAAAACATTAACTCTAAGTGACTGGAAACATTCTTATTGAAAGGCAAATGTAACCTTTTTTATGTAATATAACGGATATTGCCTTATTTTAAAGATATTTTATAACATTTGAGATCCTCCTTTAGGCCTAATAGTGAATATTTTTTCTCACCAGACTATAATTTCCATAAGCGCTACGCGATTCGAGGAAATAGGAATCCCTTAAGAAAAAATATGATTTCCTCGAAGGAGGATCTCATATGTTATAACACACCAAGCATGCAATATATGAATAATGTCATAGCTATAGAAAGAGAAACTTCACAAGTAAAATATGTATATATATATATATATAGAATCATCGTATGCCTCTTTAAGGTTAATTAGGTGTTTTTAGTTGCCTATTCTTTGAACTTTCTAACCAATACTATGACAACCTAATGCGAGTGATCACATGACCTTCGTTTCGCTTACGTACTTGCGTTACGTCCAAGAGGAGAACTAAGCTTTATTTTCGCTGACGTATTTTAAAATGTATATCCTGTTCATAGGCCTAATGCAATCATGGTAATATGCGAGATTACTGTAACCCAATGTAAACACACTTCTAATTAAGATGTACATTATTGTAAGTCGGCAGTACCATTAGGATAATTGTGTCATTTCGTTATCCGTGTACGTGAAAACCGTTACCTTATTATAAATTTGAACAAAATATATAGCATTTTAACACCTCCGACTTTATGAGTAGTACCGTATCTAGACGTGCCCTGCGTCTTGTTAATCCAACACAATCCACGATTTTTGTATGAAATGCCATGTGTCCCAAATATGTATTATAAAATACACCGACTATGAATTACCATTTCTGATAAATACCACATTTATAAAACCACATTTAATTAATTTAATCAAATTGTTATACAGTATCCACATATATTTTGACCATTTACACCGAATGTTTGCACTTTGCTTATAACTAATTTATTTTTGTGACAGGAGTCAAATCTTGATTAGCGAAAGCTATTTTTTGGCTCCTTTTCACACACATACATATTGTATTGTATTGTACTATTTATGTATGATGATGTGAATAAAGCTGGTATATAACTATTGCAGATCATGTACGGTGACATACATAACGAATAAAAATAGGCTTATAAACGTACATTCAATAACAGAGAAGTCTCTATAGGTATTAACTCCAATAACGCTTTATATATTTCCGATAAATGTGAGCCGACTGTGTCATTAGCACATTGTTATCAAAAACATCTTTATTCGGAGAAACAACATCAAGTTAAACTAACTCTACTTAATTGAATAGCAGTTAAAACATAAATTGCAAAAGAATGTTGACGAAGTGGTATTGACTTATGTCTATAAAATAAAAAACTAATTAGTCTTATAAATCATGAACGACTATATAATTATCATAACTTAGTTAATTGTTCAGGTTAATGTAGGGTATAGGACACATAGGCCTAACTATATTTATATGGTCATACAACGCCTACTATTTATGCTCATTATAGAGATTTAATTACAACGCCTACTATACTGTGTTTCCATTATGTTTGCCTTACTAACCAACACTTTATAATACACAGTCATACAGATAGGCCCTAAGTCGCAGTTTCAACGCGTCTTCCACTAATAACATGATCATACTTACTCTAAGAGATTTGGATACTGCGCCGAATAGGCAATTATTAGTATCAATCCTCTTAAACTGTATATTAATATTATAGTAAAACATAAATAAAGTAACTCTGAATACTATGTAAAATCTAAGAGGAAATAAGACTCACCAGAGGTATTGAGAGCACGCACCGACTCTAGGAACAACGTACACCATTAACAATCAATTCACCCATCCATATCATGTTGTCATTCTCTCGATTTAATATTCACTAATCTAAAAAGAACCAATATAATAAGTCACCGATTCCAGTGTGTGTACAATAACAATAGCAGCATACTAAACACAAATAGAACACAATTACCTTTGTGTATGAATAACGTTTGATTTAGCACGCCGAGTTTCATTTCTGAGAAAAGCCGAATAGGATATTTAAAGGATTTCCATAATCTTTAAATATAGCCATGGATTAATGAATGATAACCATTAATTATTACATATTTAAAATAGATTATGATTATTCCATAACTTACATGATATTAGTAGTATTTAATCAACATAAGGGTAACTCAAAATACAGAAGAAAACTAACCGGAACACTTCTACAATAATTAAATATTGTAGGCATACGGTATTACGAGAAAATAGATGACGGACTTAAAGGGGTACTCCCTCTTTTCCACACGACCTCACCCCAACTACCCTGTAATTTTAATCAATTATTCTCATTCTGTTGTAGGCCTACAATTTTCATTTTTTTATACTTCACACATGTTTATATAAACTTTGCGGTACTGAGGACGATCAAAGCATATTGATCGAAACGTCGAGAAACTCAACAGTTCTTTTCAGAACTAATATACGTTGTGTCCCGCAAACTTTATATCAACATTTTGCCATGCAAACCTTTAAACAGTATATTCACACATGTTATTAAATTCCCATGTTCTTCGTTAAAGGCCTATATTAATATTATTAAATGAAATGTCTTTTGAAAACCATAAAGCCCCTTTTGACTTAATTTGAGTACGGTATCCCTCAACAAATTCAAGATAAATTTGAACTAATGTTCACATCTGTAACCAGGTTTGTATAGGTTTTTCTGGAAAATCTCCCAATATTTCACAGGGGTCCGAGAAAACACACTGACGAGAGGCCTGTTTTTTTTTCGTTCCCGAGATTGTTACTGCGCGCGCATGTATTGCCCTGGTATCAAACTGACCAATCATAGTAATCAAAATAGCGAGCGACTATGAATAATAATGTGATTATAAACATAGAGAAATTAGTTATTTCTCTATGATAACATAAAATGTTGTGAAGAATAGGTATACAGTTTTATTTACAGAGCACCAACCTATTGGGGATTGAGCAATAGCTATCCTCCTCCCAATTCATACTTCCGACCATGGAGGTATAACATTTTTATACCTCCATCATGTTCCGACGAAAAGCATTTTTGGTAATGGAAGTCGAAAACAGTCCTCCCACAAAGTCATCGAACCTATCCTTTTCTAGACGTAGGTTTAGGCCTAAATTGATAAAAGGAGAAAAAAAATCTTACCAGATATGATAGGTCTATATTATCATCAATATAATGCAGGAATAAATAGGTATATGTATTTATAGATCAGATCATTATACTTGGTGCAATGAACTGGATAGAATCAGAAATAAAGGTATAGTAGGAAACGCGCAATACAATTGTATCATGGCCAATTCGACGTAACAGGATATAAAGGTATACAAAATCAGCGTGGGGAATTCAGTATCTGAACACCGATATTGCGAAGGAAACGTGGGCGGTTAAAAGTGCTCTAAATATACCAGGCATTGCATAGAAACATTAAAAAAACACGTTATAACAAGTTATACATTCGCAACTTGGTGCGTTTTGCGCTATTTTTTAAAATTACGGGATAGTACCAGTTTACATTTCATTTTGTTTTTTAGATCCTTTTCATTTTCATCTATTATTTCTTTGAACATAATTATTTGTATAAATAAACTTTATTATGATCAAATAATTTTCAAACATTTAATTATGACTTCCCTCGCATTATATATATTATAGGGTAATGCGTTTAAGAGCTTCGGCTCATTGCATACCCGTTTTGTATCAAATAAGTTTATAGAAATATTCTTGTGAAAGAAATACTGTATTATTTTGTTGTTGATACAAATAAATGGTACGTATATAGTACCGCGAATGATGATATGTAATTGGCTGTTTTATACTATTATGTTATTTCTACATAATCCGTACATTGTTTTTTTTTGTATTTTAACCTATGTACATATTTTTATGACGAATAAACTTGAATTGGAGATATTTCTTATAAATTGTAAGATGATCCAAGAGAAGGCTTAAGAGTAACGATTATTTTTTTAATAAGTCGAGACCCTTTTTTGTTACAAACTTGTGGTGTGGAGGAAAGATTCCCGAAAGTCCATCTAAGTAAGCTGGGAAAATGTACAGGACACTGACCAGCAACGGTTATCCAGAAAAGAACAACTCAGTGTATTCGAGTATATGAACTGGGACGGAAAAACAGAAATAAATAATACGAACTGTTTAAGTGCTTAGAAGCATTGTGCAATAAGCGCTTTGTACGAACGAATATTATTATTAAGAGAGAAAATATATATATAGAAAAGCAAAGCACTGAATTGTCATCATATCATTGCTTTCTTCTATTAACAATTAATGTTACATGAACTGAGACGTACCACCAGGTGCACAATAGAAAATGTATGTTTATACAGAATGTGTATATAGATTTAAAAAAGTACAATGACTTCCGTGTTTAACAATGAGAAATTATGATGAAACTAATTAATAAATACTTGAACCACGAAGGATAGACAAGTGATACAAACCACAATGATAAAACAACAAAATATTATTAATGATTTTGTTGTTGCTTTTATATATTTTTGTAAATGCAACATTGTAGGCCTACTTATGTTTTAATGATGTTTATGCCATTTTCGGGTTTAACTTATCCCTTTTTAAAAATGTGTTTTAGTTCAGGTTTTTAGTTTGTAATTTACGGTACCATAATGTGTTACCATACCAAAGATGAAGTATTAAAACAAATAGATAAACACACGGGTTCTACATCATCAGGGTTCACAAGTCAACAATACACATTTTTTTCAATAATAATATTAATGGGATATAAATACCATTTTTTTCAACATTGATATTTCATTGTATATTAACTGTAGCTAATTCAACGTCATGTGTATTTTTGCCGTCCTGTCTGGCAATAATAAGTTGCTTGATTGATGGTGTAAATATGAATAACATGCAGTATTCATGTATATTCATTAGTCTTATTATTCATAACATGTCAAATATAGTTGTAATCATCTCAAACCTACTTATTTAAATAAGGCCTTGTAACAATGGCATTGGAAAAAAATAAATACACCTTTAATATTCTCAGTATTCTATTCAATTATTCCGCTATTCTATTCTACATTACATGGCTTAACTTCATATTACGTCATAGTTGTTTGACGTACTATCTACTGTGTGTGACGTTGATTGATTAGTGTAACATGATGTACTCATAAATAAATTCATATTATTCATATTTATTTATTTGTGTCAATATGTTCAACGAATCCAAAATTCTTCCAAATAAATGTTGTGCCCGCGTAATACACAGGCATCAAGAGATTTCTTGGTATTTATTTTCAATTTTATTTATACAGTATTTGTTGTTTCTCGGTTTTCAATTCACGTTACCATAGTTTTTTCATCACTGCCGACCATAGTGTAAAACAACGGTTGATTGTGTATTTTTCGTAAATAAATATGTGTTATACTACATAGTACTATATAGAAACAATCTGCAAAATGATCTATATTTAGCAGCACCATTGTTTTGGTAATTCTTGACAACACATTGTGAAATGTATTCAATTCAGGAAATTACAATCAGTTTTTAATCGCAAGTAGATTGTTTAGTTTCCTTGTCTATACCTGGACAACATAATAACTTACACGAAGGTAATCTACCAACAGGACACTGAGCTCACTTTTCTAAGATAGGAACTCGAAACAGTTCTTTGATCTTATGTCTGGCTGCGAGAAATACCACTATAAAATCAGTGAAATTGTAATTTGTAATGTAATCACTCTTCCCCGATACAATGCACATATTCTAATCGTGTCGTTGTAGCCACAGATCTACGGAGCTCATCATTACGGTTGCTAGATTGCTTAGCTTACACTTGGCAAACAATTCGCATGTTGGATCTGCGGATTGAGAGAGGGGAGGGGAGAGAAAAATGCATACATGACTTTTTACAAATTTTACAACTTACCACTCAGTTCTATGTTTTAAAAAATTATGCATTTAAACTGATAAAGTACATTATTGGTTCGAATATTTGAGTGTTAGTCAATTATTGAGAAGAAAAGACGTTATTTTTATTTTAATAAGATTTTTTTGTGGAGAAAATGATTTACAAATTTGTACAAACCTAGTTTTCACAATTCAAGTTTGCACAAATGTGAGTTTTTTGCATAAATATGACATTTTGCACACAGTCTCATTTAGCTTAACAATGGGTTGTCTTGCCAAACCCTGACTTCAATTTTACTAGCCATTAATTAACACATCCATGACATCAGTTACTGGGAGTTTTTAAATAGCCGTCATTAATGTTACTGGCCAGTGGAACTTTACTAAATCATAGAGTATGTAAAGTATGAAAGGATATGAGTGATATGATTCTATTTGTTGTAAAAACCAATAAGACATATTTTTCCTTTCGATAAGTCATAGTTTTTTGTGGTATTTACTGATATGACAAAATAAAAATAAGTATAACACTGTGTTATCTTTCATATTTGTCCATCTTCTTATTGAGTTGCTGTGGATGCCATTTTGAATTGTATTGGTTTCTGGTGATATTTTTGTATTTTCTGTATAATGACGATCCCAAAATATGAAAATCATCACACAAACAGCACTGTGTTATTTTTCATCTTCTAGTTTAGTTGTTGATGTCATTTTGAATTATATTGCAGTCCGGTGTTAAGCCACTTTAGATGGATGTTTCTTGTTGAATATTTGTGCATAATTATGGTAATGGGTGTGGCTAAGTACAGCACTCAACACGTCTCATCCATTTAAATTAATGTTGACTTCACTTTTTCATTCCTAAATCTTCAATGAATTCCTCATTAATCTAAAAGAAAAGAAATGAATTCATAACATTGAATCTTAATGAAAAACATATATAATACCAACGACATAATAAATAAGACAAGTCTTGGATAAAGACTATAACTGTAGGTCTAGTGTACACAGTTTTCCTGTGTGCACTTTAAAGAACCAAGTTCATCCTTTGAGACAAGTAAATTAGTTCATAAAATAGCCCCTGTATCAGGGGGATTACCACCTATATCTAATAGGACAGGGATTAGTTTACTATTGGTAATCCTTGGCCACATGTGCCTAAAAACATAATAAATAAATAAATATCTTTTGAACAAGGTATAAGGGTGTGCACAATATGCTGGGAATAACCTTTGATGGTACCTTCATTTTACAGAATTTTCCCTTGCAAAAGTTCATAAAGTCAAAGTGAATTAGAAAGAGCTATATTTCCTGTTTCTTTCTTAACTGGTGGTACAGGCATTGTCACTCACTGGTGATTTTTATAAGAATATGCAATAGTCAAAAATACTAATCATTTTAGGGAGGTAAAATGTGCAGAGGCTATGGAAAATGTTTATATAGATAGGCTAGAGATGGGACTGGAAATTTAAAAATATAAATTTAAAATAATAAATTAAGACCACATAAATCACAAATATTTTTTCTTTTTTATAAAATAAAATATATTTTTAATCACAATGGAATAAATAATTTCTTGTATACAAGGATCATAATCATATAGAATGCGTTTATTCGCTCAACAGGCTGCGTTGCATATCATACAACACACGTGTAGTAGTGCGTGACTGCATAGGGGCGTATCCAATAGTTAATTGCAGCCGCCATCTTGTTGGTTCATTCTCCATAAAGAATCATTTTCTGTGATAACATTGGAGTCTGCCCTCTAGCCAATCTATATTACCTTGATCACATCAAGTTTCAATACCAGATTACTAAATCAGGCATGTAACAAAAATTTAAACAGACTGATATATTAAACGTTGATTGTTTATCTGTCTGCGTGGGCTGTTTTGTGCATATAATCAACAGATCTACTGTAGCTCCACCCAAACTTCACACTGTCTATGCATGCAGGGGAAATAGAAAAATTGTGAGCTGTCTGCAAGTGACCAGCTATAGTAAAAGGTAATTATAAAAGGGTTTTGATTTAGTGGCCTGTCTCATAACCTTAGCATTATTCATTCAAGATGAACAAATCACATTGAATTACTAGGCTACCTTGTATTTTTCTTCTAGAAGGTCTATGAGATCATCTGTGACATCACCCTGTATAATGATCTCATCCTCACCAGTTACAGATGAGCCACAGGAAAACTTCTGTGAGAAACGCTTTGCCGCCGCAGGTAGTTCAATTCCTATAGAAAAATAATTCATTTCAGGTGTTTTAGTAATGGCACTATATATTTATTTATTTCCAGTCACATTTGACTGCAGGAAACCTGCCACTAATAGAATGCATTGCTTATTATAACATTTCTTGTAATGTTATAAGATAGCAAATTCACCAAAACTGATATTTATGAAAATTAGTAAGTACTTTCCTTATAGAAAAAACTATATATATTGAAAGACTGATCAATTTTACATAGGAATATACTATTTTAATTAGAAAGAGTTATGTGGTTAGGGTTTTTGAATAATTGAAAATCAGTAAAATTCCTATCTCATAATTTTATGGAAAACTTCTGTAGCACCACTTTTTTAAAAAAGGGCTTCATTTCACGATGCTTATTTCTGCTTTTTGATTATTATCAGTTAAATAGTTTAAAGGCCTTCATTTCACGATGCTCATTTCTGCTTTTTGATTATTATCAGTTAAATAGATTAAATAGTTTATATTAACAACAGAAATGTATGCCCTAATATGGAGCCTTTAATTAAACATTTCTAGAAAATAATCTAACTTTATGTTTTTTCCATTGTATTATGCAAATCTTACCATGCGTGACAAGACCTTTTATAATTGTAACAGTTTTCTTTTTGTTTCTTTGTTGTCGGCGTATTGTAATAGTCTGTGGTTCTGCTTTCTTTTTGGTTTTTAAAACTCCTTTTCCTCCTTTAAAAAATAAATAAATACTTAGTGGAGTACCTCACATCCATGGAGCAGAAACGTGGTGTACCTCACATAAACGGAGCAGAAACTTTTGCAGTAATTTCTAGCTGTACCGTAAATAAATAGTGAGTTAGAATTTTGGCACTAGGCCAGGATTGAACCCTGGACCTTGGGATTTGAAGGCAAGCACGTTTCCACCAACATACATTTAAACTCAGACTTACAAAGGACGGGAAAGGGTATTAAAAGTAGAAATGCATGCTGGGATATGATCATCCCTTCTATATTTGACTGACCTCGTTTTTGTTTTTTCTTCTTTTCACCGCCCTCTGCATCTCCATCATTCAGCGACATCATAGACTCAAACATGTCTGGGAAGTTCTCCTGCAACCAGTCTTTACACTTTTCATATTCAGGACCGTATTCACACAGTTCAGGTTGCATGGTACAATCTATAATCATTACAATCAAAAACGAAATAATTAATAAACAAAAAAAAAAGAAAAAGTCCATTTCAGCTTTAATATTATGACATCACAAATTGAACTTGTTTAACATTTAAACTTAAAAGTACTCTACAAAACTTTAGAAGTTATAATTTTTTTTTAAACATCATACATTTTTATCTACATTTTCATTTTTTATTTCAATATAGCATTTATAGTAGGCCTAAAAAATCCCCACTTGTTAATCTATGTGCATATAATGGTATTAAGATAGGATTATAACACAACTGAACTGATTTTTATTTGATTGGAGGATTGTGGGTCACATGATGTTCAATAGACATGGGTGTTTCCATAAATAAAGGGGCCAAGGTGTGACATTAGGGTCAGAATTTCAAAGTGTGACATTCTAAGTCTAATAATCAATTCTAAATAGTATATTATGTACTTGAACTAAAAAAAGAAGCAAAATACACATTAAATCTGTTGTCTCTATGTAACAGCATTTATATAGTATCAACATGCATAGCAAATTTCACGTGTAACGGAGACACCAAAATCACATTATCTACCCCTCTTATAAGTTATTATTAATAACCTAAAACTGTTTAAATTGGATTTTTAAATAGCTTTTAGGAACATCTTCAATGCAGAAAAATATTATTTAAATCACACCTTTTCAAATTTAAAAAATAGCTTATGAAATAATTATGCAAAGCCGTTAAAGTTGACTTAATTTCTATATAAAAGATTTGTAAAGTCACTGCTGTTTAAAAATTACATGTAAACAATACAGAAATGAACAGAATATACCTCAAGTATATACATTTACTAGCAACAAGTCAAATCAGGATCATACCTCCATGTGGAAATAAAACAATATGGTTCATGAAATATAAATGGAAGATTTCACGTGTAACGGAGACACCAAATGTTCACTTTAACTCGTCACAATGTTTTATGAAATGGTTTTGATATGCAGCCATTTTTAAAGTGTAACAAATGTGGTTACTACTGCATACAATTGATAAACTGGTAAAAATAGTATATCAAATACTATCTTTTAATCAATAAAACAATATAATTCATGCAATAAAAAATTGAAGTTTTCACGTGTAACAGAGACACCAAATAGTTCACTTAAATAAGTCAACAAGAACTACTACATTATTTTTAAAGTGTGACAACTGTAATTACTACTGCACACAACAAACTGCTAAAATATACTATTAATAGTCATTTACAGTAAAATCATTGAGAATACATTTGGATATACTTCGCATTAACACTCTTGTTCAATCATTAAAACGTATAATCTATATAAATTTACGTGAGGGAAAAATTTGGTAAATCGCGCATTACTTCTAAAATGTTTACTCAATGGTATATAAAGTTGGTTCGTACTTTCAGTGCTGATTTTAACCACCTGATGTAACCCTGTTTAATAATTTAATTTCAGTTATGTAAATTTTTTTTACGCTGAAATTACTGTATATTCGAGAACCGTCTGTGGGCTGATGTTTCTTTGGTTGGTCTTTTTGTTGATGCGGCATCTCTATTTTTGGGGTTAAATGCAGTTCTCAATTGGAACGGTAACATTGTTGATAAACTGCTGATCTGTATAGATGAAAAAAATGACAATGAAACATTAGATTTGCCCATCTGGGTTAAATTTGATTCATCATCATATAGAAATATAAAGTATATAATTAAGTATTTTTAATATAAATTATACCAATTTAAATAAAAATAAATATATCTATTATTATTATAAAATATGTTAGGCCTACTATACTAAAGAAAGTGTTTTCTTATCTTATGTTGATGGATTATAATATTTATTATTATTAATTATAAAACAATAAATGAACACTGTATATATTTGTCTTTCTTGAGTTATGCTCATAAATTGATTTGACTAAAACTATTGCTTTCTTTTCAGATTATTAGTTTAAAATATTAATTTTATTCATCAAATATTTATTATTATCATTTTATTATTATAATAAAATTAATATGTTACTGATAATTTTGTCTTAGTTATACTGGGTATAAATGTTTTTTACGTATTATTTTTAAATGTTGTAAAATGTCTGTTGACTTTATTTCTCATTCTTTTATAATTGTTTTTAAACCACATCGGGAAAACAGTAGACTAGTTATAATGTTTATGGAATATATTTAAAACGAAGAGTAAATAAAGGTTCCCCATTAAACTAAGCGCGATCTCTTTGTAGGGAGCCGACGAAGCAAGCGTGTGGGTTTTGGCCAACAAAATAAAGGTTCACCGAACCATGACCGAAATAATACCAGTCACCCAATTTGAGCACCGGGAGTCGCCGAGCCAGCAATCACGTTGGTTTTCAATAAAAATTAAAAAATAAAGGTCCATCAAACTGAACAGCTAAAAATAAACGCGATCTCAATTTGGAGGAGAATTTTATTAGCCAAGCACGTGGTGTTTCGGAAAACCCTATTAATAATCATCGTACATGGAGTATATACACTCTCGCTGTAGAAATACCGCCGGAGTCGCCGAGTCAGCTAAAAAATAAACGCGATCTCAATGTGGAGGAGAGCTCATTAGCCAAGCACGTGATATTTCGGAAAACCCTTAATAATTATCGTACAGACCTGTAGAAATACCAGTCACCCCTTTCAGCTTCGGAGTCGCCGAGCCAGCTAAAAATAAACTTATCGCAATGTGGAGCAGAGTTCATTGCCCAAGAACGTGGTAATACTATCCTATTACTATTAGGAGAACCTATTGTTCTTTGTTGTTTTGATTTGATTTCGTTCATAATAAATTGTTATCCACAGCCTTGCGTTTATATTATATGTAATTGTTTTTATCAATTTAAATAAAGTTATTAATTATTATTAAATTTATAAAACCTTAGTATATCTTCCGTAGATTGTAATTGAAACAAGTTAAATATTCCCTACACATCAAGTGAAATCGCCCAAATATGATAGGCGCGCATACGCGACAACCAAGTTGCTTGGACTCGCTCACTATAGTGGAGGGTATTTTAAATGTATATTATAGTAAACATTTAATTCATATTTTATCTTGTCGAATAGCAACGTTAAATAAATAAACAAAATTATGTACTAATATTACACATTATTTTGTGTAATATGTTTTTTATTATAACTGAAATGAACCAAATACAATTCTTTTTTTTCCTACTGTAACAAATAGAATAGTCAAAACCGACGAATTTGTTTTTATTCTGAAAGTGGTTGTAAACTATGGACTTTTATCCCTATTTCTTGTGACAATAATTAAATAACTTTTTATTTTTCTGTGTCATATAGAAGCAATAACCAAATAGCAAACACATAATGTAAAATTTAAAGATTTTATGGTAACTAATTGCTAATTATTTGCAAAATACTACACCAGTATAAGGTCTAGTACACTACGTAACAAGACACGGCGTATCTTCTACGATGTTACGCTGTAACCTGCCTAGTGGAAAATGTTTTGCAATTTTGCTCATTAATTTGTTAAATATTAATCAATTATAGACATATCTGTTCATTAGGTATACATTATGAAGCTGATATGAGATAAACAACATTCCTACCACATTAAAACAAATATCAACTATATAGTATCAACAAACTACCAACGTAACCGTGTCTCATTGTGTATACGACACCCAGTTTTTGACTATGATGTTGACGTTAGAGTACGAAGATAGTTTTGGCGTTTAATTTTCTTGTATTTTTCATTATAACCCACTATTTTCTAAATTCTAAAAACTAACAAAATAAAAATACACAAAACTTACATGCAATGAAGCGCGTAGAAGTTATTTACAACGTAACAGTTGAAACAACGTAACAGAGGGACACGAAAAGTCTCTACCGCTGTAACTCGAAATTAGCGCGGATCCTAGCGATGATTTTTTCGCCGAGACTTTAGTTCGCCTGCTTCTTGAATCACGTGACCTTCAACTTCAGAAATAGCTCTCGCGGCGTTCACCACCGATGGTCTATGAATAACTACGTAACGAATATACGAGACACGAAATGTTCTAAAAAAATAGTTTTTCGTCTGTAACTGACTAAATAAAATCGCCATTTTGTAGAACATTGTGTAAGGTAAATTTCAGTGATCTGTTGTAGTGAATGTAATTCGATTTTCGTCATTATAGTGGTACTTCTTGTGTCTGTTCACTAATAAAGATCGTACTAACAACGTAACAAAGTGAGACACGAAATGTTACGTTGTGATGCTGGACGTCGCGGACCGTTGTGTGGAAAACAAAAAATCGTGGGAAATTGTAATTAGCTTATATTTAACGTTGCTTTGTACTCTATTGTGATGATAAATAAATACAAAATAACTATTGCTGTAGTATATTTTTTAAACTCTGATATGTCAGTGTATTTAAATGTCACACATATTTTAATAAAATGAGCTAGACACCACGATATATTTTTTTTTTAAATCGGTTTTTTTTGCAATTTTTTTTTTCCAACATGTAATAGTATTAACCCATATTATTGTTCTATCATATGATAAAATCATTTTTTAAATAACTATTACCAATTTAGAGTAAACAGCAAACTAACTATCACCAATACTAAAATACCCACTGGCCCCTTAATTTATGGAAACACCCACATACTACTTAACTCTTACGTCAGAGTGTGACACAAGGCTGTTGACTGCGCAGTCGAAAATCAACCATTAAAAAAAAATTGTTTAAAGTACAGTAGGTGTGAAAAAAATGAATGAAAACATTTGTATTTGTGCAATGCAATTTTATTCCGTGAAAGATGAAATGTTTCACAAAGTATTTGGCCCATTGCATGCACTCTTAAACAGTCATTATTTTTATACTATAGCATACAATAAATAATTGAGAACAGCACTCACATCCACAGTATACAACTTCTAATGGATAAGAAATTTCTGCTTCTACGTCTGCCATCTTTATTTATTAGCTATAATTATTCTAAAAAATAAAAACAATTGATTAAATACTTGAAAATATTGTAAATTGTTGCCATCTCTAAAGAAATGTTCATGGGCACGACTCAGGTTTGTGATGCAAAACATAATAAAAAAGACACAAGTTTAGTTATACCATTATTTTAAAGCAATATGCATCTTACAACAGTTATGTGTTAGGATAAATAATGATGTTTGATGTTCCCAAATTGTGGTCAGAAATTGTTTCATTACATGTTCAGTTTGGGACAGAGAAAGATGCCTTTAAATATACTTTAGTAGCAGTGACAGTTTGTCTGAGAAACATAGATAGTTTAGAAACCCATGTGAAGTGTGTTTTGGTCATGTATCATTATAAGTGGCCAAAAGTACCATTACTAAGCAACTGGGTAAGAACCAGGCCTAACTAAGCAACAGATTTTGTTTTAAAAAGTATCTAAAAATATGGCACCATCCTGAATCTTCTGGTTGCAATAGCACAGTAAATAATATTCCCTCCAGTGGTGTATCAATACAACGTTTACCATTGACTTTTTTGACCGGCAGGCTGCTCAAAGTGATGTAGTAAAGGAGACATGGGTTGTATGGTCTATTCCACAGACAACACATTTCTTTTACACACCAAGAGCCGCCAGACAGAAACTTTGATATGGTATCACGTTCCCCTATCCATTAGGATATCTTTTACAATACAGTACAAATAAAAACAAGGCCATATACATGGCTGCAGTCGCGTGATCAAGTTAGTGTTTACCGCCCAACCGAATGACCGCCCAACCGACCGCCATAGTCAGCTATAGAGTCACGTTGCATGCGACTAAAAATGTGTGACATAGTTGAGTTTTCAAGGCTCCCATAGCGCAATCTTTTGTATATTTTTAAATATCTTTTTTTACCATTTCCCTTTTTTTTGTTATTGTATGTTCTGAGAACTAATTTAATGTAAAAATAAATAATATAACATTGGTCAAATAGAGATAACTTTTTTCGTCTTTATACGGTTAAAAATGTGAAAAATAAGTCAATTCTAATAATTTTAGCAGCCCGCTATAAATTCCAACATGCATTGAGCGAGGATTGATATTTTTGTATCAAGGGAGTCTGGCAAAAACAAAAAGAAAATTAATGCAGCAACAATATAACGTACATTTAAGACAAGGACTGACTTGGTTTAATGTTTTTAAAGTAATATATGCATTATTTTTACAAAACGTCACAAATTGTAGGGAATGGGTCTTTAAGGATTGTTAATAATATTTTAAAGAAAAAAATTCTCTCAATAAGTTATTAAAGACCCCTTCCCTGCAATTTTGGACGTTTTTTGGAAAATAATACATATATCACTTTAAAAACATTAAACCATGTCATTTCTTGTCTTAAATGTACGTTTTATGGTAAATTATGATAAAAAGTGAGAAACAATGCACTACCTAAGTAGCTCGCGGCGATCGACCTCTCGTGGACGGTCTTAGGCCTAGCCTAGCTTAGTTTTGTAGGCCTAGCTGGTAAACATCGGTAACGTACGAACATCGTACGCGAGCTATATACCTAGCCTGACGTTGTATAGTTGCTGCATTAATTGTCTTTCTATTTTTGCCAGACTCCGTTGATACAAATTGGGGAAAACCCGGTATTTTCGCTGAAAAGTTAGGAGTCTTCCATTTGTTTTGGCCTCACGATCGATCGAAAAGTGGGCGAATTACAGGTGAAAAACAAAAATATTAATCCGCGCGCAATGCATTTTGGGATTTATAGCGGGCCGCTATAATTATTAGAATCGACTTATTTTTCACATTTTTAACCGTTTAAAGACGAAAAAAGTTATCGCAATAGGACCATATACTGTAGTATTATTTTTACATTAAATATAGTTTGTGATCTTAAATTAGATCTAAAAAACGTAGGGAATGGGGCTTTAAGTATTTAGCTAACTTTCCATTTACTATACATAATACAGTGGCAATATATTTTACTCCAGCCGGGGTACAGTAACTTGGAACGGTAATAATCGATCAATCAGATGAGATCAGATGTCAGAACTTCGTTCTATGACAAGACACCGATCAACAGAATTTGTAGATTGATTGCAATAAAAATAAAATGTGATCTTCGTAAACCACAACAAAATCTTATGTCCAATTTTAGGTGCGAAACTGCAGTAGCGGCGGCTATTATATAGGCTAGATCCTACCTAGCCTAGCTAGGACAGGTTAATAAGGCCCAGGGCCAATATATACAATAACATAAAATTCATCCTCTGATCGGGTGTGTCGAAAGCGAAGACCTCGAAAGCGAAGATCGAAGACCGAAGACCTCGAAAGCGAAGACCCTACGAAATGGTAGTGTGCACAAAATCCGACCAAAATCGATGATAACACCTTGAATTTACAGATTCTAAAAAAATATTTCGATTTTAATCGTTATGTTATCAAAAAACATGACTTTATCTATGAACAAGCTCACGTGTTTTCGCCAATGGAGTTAATATGTGATATAGTTTTACGAACAAACACATCGCGCTATTTGCAAGGCGACGGACACACAAGAAGGACCTCGAATTGAATGCAATATTAAATGTCACTTTTTCCGATAACTTTGTATTGTAGCACACGTCGCCTACAATTTAAAACCATAGCCAACTGTATAGAAAAGTATAGAAATAAACTACACAGTAAAGTAAATAAATTAAAGTAAGTAAATTGTAAGAAGTAAAGGATGGCGATAGGCATTTAGCCTAATTTTAGAGCCTATATAAAAAGTGTCCGTATCATAGATTTTACACTTGTTTTTAAAAATGTTATACGTACGCGTGAATACAACTAAGAGATCCTTTTTTTTGCATTTAAATATTATTATGTTGATGTATGTTTATTATCTATAATATTTGCCTATTTGTATGAATAAATACAATAAGATATTTATTTTCCTGGAGTTATTCTGTATAGTATTTTAAACTTGTACATTTTCCCCATTGTAGCCAATACTACAGTATTACTGATTTAATTATTCGCCAGTTTAAAAATGTTTTTCTAATGTATTCATAATGGACAAATAATATTATCAGTATCGGTTAGTGTGGTTGGTGAAGCGACAGTACTATGTAAAGAAGAAAAATGTAAAATAAATATTTCATTAACCAACGTATGAACTACTAAACGAAAACATCCTGCCGCAACGTATTGTATTGAACGCGCGCGCAACATAAGAAAATACTCTTCTATCTATTTTTGCATCCCCTCTTACGATCGAGAATCATGAAGAACGTAAAGCAGTCGGCGTTGAACACGTCGGTTCCCACTTGTGATGACACGCAAATTTGTTCTTAAGGCGCACTTTGCGTCGATCTGGATACTAATTCCAGCTCTTAAAATATTTCCCGGGTCAAAATTGGCAGACTATATTCAAATTATGATTTGACAAGAAGTAAAAAGAACGAACGATATAGGCATCAGCGTTCTGCAAATTTTGGTTATAAATCGGTCGTTTCCTGCGACATATCATCTGTTTCACGGCTTCCATAATTCCGAATAATTATGCCATTATGTGAACGTTCACAAAGACAAAAGCCATTCAAAACAAAGATTGAAATAAAAAATATTCCCTCCAAAATTACAAGTTGCCGATTTTGTTACAATATGATTAGTGACGATAGTGTGTTCACGTTTAATTTATTTTTCAATATTAAAACGGGTGTTTATTCATATCGGTATTACGTTTACCGACACTGTCAAAAGATTAGTTTAATGAAGTTCCAGTTCCGCCAACCACAATTTTCCTCATCATCAAATAAAAAACTGACTTTTGTTTTCAAGCATTGCCCGTGGTGAATACAAAAAGAGATACTCTCTATAAATCTTTATTAAGTGATGGTGAATGTTTATCGGGCTTAACCACTCTAACCCCCAACCTTCTATCTCACAGGCTTGTGGTTGAGACGACTATTCAACAGTCTCCCGATTTTCAACAGATTGTCGACGTCCCGCTTCTAAATGTTTGCATCCCTGCCATGAGTGTCCATTAACAAAAGAAAACATAACATTTTAATTAAGAAACAGGTTACCGGTTGTTGACCATTTAAATATAGAATTGACACTAATACAAACAAATCTAACAGAATTATACTATTATAACGGGTTAACGATCAAGAAAAATGTTCAGAGTGTGATGTCTATCGTTCGTTCTACAGTATTAGCCTTTCGTCAAATCATAATTTGAATACAGTATTATTTTTTACTTTGACAATACAAAGATATAAAATAAAGTTCCGTTAGTTCACGGTAAGCTGTTGGGACGAACTGTCATTGGCCCGGGAAATATTTTAAGAGCTGAAATTGGTTTTCAGATCGACGCAAAGTGCGCCGTAAGAAAATAACGTTGCGTGACGTGTCATCACAAGTGGGAACCGATGTGTTCAACACCGTTTCTGCTTTATTACGTTCATCATGATTCTCGATCTTAAGAGGGGATGCAAAATAGATAGAAGATAGATAGATAGATTTTCTGTTGCGCGCGCCAATGATACGTTGCGGCAGAATTTGTTTTGTTTAGTGGTTCATACGTTGGTTAATGAAATATTTATTTTCCTTAAAAGGAAAATAAATATTTCATTAACCAAAAAAAATTTACATTTTTCTTTACATCATCGGTCGCTTCTCCAACCACACTAAATATTCTGATACTGATATAGGCCCTATTATTTGTCTATTATGAATACATTAGAAAACATTTTGAAACTGGCGATTAAGTAAAATAGCAATAGTTACAATGGGAAAATGGAAAAGTTTAAATACAATACAGGAAAATGAATATCTTATTGTATTTATTCATACATTTAGATAATAAACAATAGGCAAATATTATAGATAAAAAACACATAGCAACATATTTAAATGCAAAAAAGATCTCTGTACCTAACATTTAAAAGCAAGTGTAAAATCTATGATACGGACACTTTTTATAGGCCTATAGGCTCTAAAATAAACCTAAATACCGGGCCTACCGCCATCCTTTACTTCTTACAATTTACTTACTGTAGTTTATTTCTATACTTATAAACAATTGGCTATGATTTTAAATTGTTATCGGAACAAGTGACATTTAATGTGCGAGGTCCTTCTTGTGCGTCCGTCGCCTTGCAAATAGCGCGATGTGTTTGTTCGTAAAACTATATCACATATTAACTCCATTGGCGAAAACACGTGAGCTTGTTCATAGATAAAGTCATGATTTTTTATAATATAACGATTAAAATTGAAATATTTTTTCAGGATCTGTAAATTCAAGGTGTTATCACGATTTTGTATGATTTTGGTCGGATTTTGTGCACACTGCCATTTCGTAGGGTCTTCGCGTTCGAGGTCTTCGGTCTTCGATCTTCGCTTTCGAGGTCTTCGCTTTCGACACACCCTCCTCTGATCGGATCCGACAATCTGTTCACCTACCTAAGCCTAGCCCTTGGCCTACTACTAGGAATAGCCTATATCTAGCTAGAGCCTGGCCTAGGCCTACTAGACCCGGTCTAGCTATATGGTCAGCTAGCCTACTTACAGACCGTACTAGTACTACCTACTGGGCCTCTATAGCCTAAGCCTAGCTAGGTAGGCCTAGCTAGGCTTATAAGGCCTAGCCTACCCCTAGGCCTAGCAATTTGATGATTCGTTATCAAATCGACACAGTTTAAAAAACACATCATTCCGCAATAGTTATAGATTACTGAATTACAAAAATTGGGTTTTTTATTACCTGAAAATCTAAACTATCTTTTGCTGATGATGAATTGTGTTTTTTGTGGCACAACCTATGGGACGTCAATTTAAAAGTATGGCACGCAAATTGCTACGTGTCTTTTTAAATAATTTCATATCAATTATTTATTTTTAAAAACCCGATATTTCAAAAAGTGAAGTTCAAACACACATTCAAACGAAACAATAAGATCAAGGCAATGTTATACGATGGTCATATAAATGTATTGGTCCATGTTTGTTTATTATAAACCTGGAATAAATAATGTCTTTATTTGCATGTTAATGTACAAGGGGTATCAACGTTGGATAAAGAAATATATTATTACAAAACGTAGGCTATTTCTTCATTTGCATGTTCAAAACACGTTTCAAGTTCAAGATTAAAGTTATGAATGTACATATAAAACTATAACGTTAGAATTTTAAAGTAAAGATTTAATTTGTTCACAATAAATTTTTTAGGAATTTTGGCCTGTGGTTTTAGAAATGATCAAAGTCTCTTTTCTCTTTCAAATTAAAAAATAAATAAATAAATTTCGGGATGTTTGGCAAAAAGGTCAACATGGTCAAAATTAGGAGCTTACATAACATGTATTGGAATATTATAATTGGTGTCAAAATACTCAGAAGACCCATATTTCTATACACTCTAATGGACACATTTTCCAGAAGTCAACGGAAACCCCCTTTCTGACCAACTTTCAACAAAATGACCATAACATCAACCACTGGTCAAAAGGTGATAGTTTTGGTCGCAAATTACTCGCAAAGTTGTTATATTTTTTCCATAAATTCCACTAAATGCCAATAAACCATTTATTTTTTCCAACTTATAGCTATAGGTTTCCTTCTTATTTAAATGTGAAACCACCAGGTCTAACAAGGTTATAATAGCATCATCGACCCCTCTATTACATTGATATGCAAATTGGTTATTATCCATAAAATCACTACATTCAGACATTAGTTGGTTTCTAACAATCTTCTCAAGAATCTTCTTTAGAATAGACGTTAATGCCACTGGTCTGAAGTCGTTAATGATTTTAGGGTTACACATTTTCGTAACAGGTATTATCTCAGAGACCTTCCATAGATCAGGTATCAGCGAACACTGGAAAAGCTGGCTTATTATTGGTGAAAGCTGATGAGAGGCACATGATCTAATCAAACGCCCTGATAAACCGTCAGGACCATTTGCTTTACTAATATTTACACTTTCCATATGTTTCTGAACATCATCTACATCAATTTTTATTGCACTTTTATCATTCATTTCATTTTCAAACTCTTCACCAGATGCAGTCATTTCACATTGAAAATTTATTTCATCAAATCTAGAATAAAAAATATTAAAATCATTTCGTTTGAAACTATCTTCAATTTCATTATTTTTCTTCCCCATACCTGCCAGTAATTGTCCTAACTCCATTCCAGGCCTAACGGGTGTCCCGACACTTGAATTTGTTCTCAATTTTTTCTCTATATTCTTTTTTACATGCTTTGATTTTCTTATTCACACATTTTTGAATCTTTTTCTTTTCCATCTCGTTGATTTTGTTTTTTTGATGCAATATAGTTTTTAAGTAATTCCTCTCTTACATATTTTGTGAGCCAATGCTTATTATTCTTAAATATTTGTTTTAGGTAAGATCAAATTTTGACAGAATTGTATGTATTCAACAATTGCTTAATCAAATGAGCTAAGAGTATGAACATAGTAGGCCTATTGCTCTTATCATTAATTGTAAATAAAAAAAGTGAGATGAACATAAAACATTTGAACGAAACAAAAACCGATAAAATGAATGTCCAACAGGAGTGGCGTTTTCCCCCAAGCAACCGAAGGTGGGTCTCGCGCAGAAGACAGACCATTCTGATTCACCCCTGACTGATCCCCATCCTGGTTGGCATAATAAATGCTCCTGGAAAGACAGCGTTAAATAACGGGCAGTAAAGCTAACGAAAAGTTAAAAGCAATCAGCAAACAGTAATTAAAAGGCGTAGTTAAACTAATCGAGTAGGTTAAAGATGTATTGCCCCCTGAAAAATAATTTTTTTAATTTTTTGTTGTTGAATATGCTATTTTAATGTCACATAATAGTTATTGACTTCGACCAAAATTGGATTATATATTTTTTTTTTTTTTTATTTAAAAAAAATATGCGCACTCATGGCAATTTTTTAAACGCTTAAAATTGCCTGGAACGTACTCTTATTTCATCGAAAATAAATTTTGAAAATTTTAAGCGCGCGTACGCATGCGTTACATGCGCTACGAAAGTAATTGTATTGCCCCATATGATGATTTATGCCCTGAAATTTATGAGTACCAAATTTTATTTAATTGTGATTCATGGTTGTGAAGATATGATTACAAACGTGATTTCGTTAAATCGTGCGTAGACCGCGTAATTTTTTATTGCGCACCGTGAAAACATAACCACATCGATTCCTGGCCATAAGGAATATACTGTGAAAAATTGACTTTGCTAGATTAAACTGATATCAAGATAAGGTCAGAAAGCGATAACACGCTTAGTGATACCGGACAGACAGACAGACAGACAGACCGACAGACCGACAGACAGACCGACAGACAGACCGACCGACAGACCAACCGACCGACATAGTGAACTATAGAGTCGCGTCCACGTGACTAAAAATGGTCAAATTGGCTCCCAGCCAATGGAATTTTCGTTGAATTTAACCATTTATCATGTTATTTTATAGGCCTAAGTGAAACATTATTTTTTCAGTTTTTTTTTCTACAGAAGTGATTCACTTTATTAAAACTACAAAATAACCTATTCAAAGTTTGATTTAATTAATCTTCATTTTTCATGTTTTGGGAGACAATACATATTTAAGGGTCAACGATCCATACTAAAATATTTTGAAAATGATAGTAGGTCAAGTGTTATAACGTTCGTAAAAGCTAGTTACTTATTGGCCGTAGAGGGGGTAAATGCATAAAATGTTATTGCACTTTGACCGGAAGAAATAGAGGAAGTCCAGGCTAACATGTTAATGAAATAACAACTCAATTAGACAGTTACGCAAATTATTGTTATTAAACTATGTTTTTAAAAAAATATTTGAATTTGAATAAACCAACTTCACAGACATACAAACCGCGGATTGTCCCAGTTGTAAACATGAATAAGGAACAAATTATTCGTTTCAATAAACTTAAGGAACGAGAAAGTAAAATCGTTTATTTTACAATCGATATATGCCTATTATTAAAAAGACTGTACAATAGCATATCTTGTTTTTTTAATTGTCTAAGTATTATGGTGAAAATGGTGTTTTTTTTTTATTATATCCCTTTATTATTATTATAAAAATATGTAGAATTTAAAAATAACTTATACAAAAAAAAAATAGATATTAATTTCCTTAAAATAACATATTCTTTTCTGTGACAGTTTTTTTTGTTGGAAAGAAAAAAAAAAACTATTTGCCGGTCCTTCTAAAGGAACACCAAAATAGTCTTGAATAAAAAACTAAAATTAATATTTCGATTGTGCTAAATCAAAAAGAAAGTGTGGCTACCAAATCCTACTAATTTCTTAAATCAGCGCATTTATAACTCTCATTTATTTTCGTTATACTTTAGTACTGGTGACTTTCTTGGATGAACTCATAAAAGCAAATGATAACGTACATTACGCGATAATTGTTTTGATACTAAGATTAATTTTGTTGGTGATACTAAAAGCTAGATTAATGACGTGCTCGCAAAATTTATGACTATATACAGTAAAAACAATTTTATAAAACGTCTGTTATTTTAAATCGTTGCCAATGATAGTCAGCAAATTTCGCATGACAGCAGATAAATGATCGTTTGTTGAAGTACGATAATAGAAAAAGAAGAAGAAGCATTATTTTTCAAAATGGTTTACGGATTTACTCGTATAATCGCTATCTTTGTAATGCAAAGTATTATTATTATTCCAATCACAACTTCAGGTAGGGCGAAACATTTTATTGTCAGATGAAATGGGTGATTTTTAGGTCTTGCGTTCTTTTTCCCCTCTGTTGTGGCGTTCACCACTGTTTTTATTCATTCTATAAGATAATTTAATATGTCTTGCTATTATATTATTTTTCGTTATTTTCTTCTATCTGTAGGCCTAAGTATGTGATTTGATAATAAACGTTAATTGATAGTGGTAATTTAAAATCTGCACGTCATTTATATTTCTATCTTATCAACTAAAACTTTAACATTTACTAAATATCTCGTTTTTAATGGCAAAATATGTTTATATGGGCTTATGTGATTTTTATAGGTAATTATAAGACTATTCTAGGTATATTAGTACAAACATTTAAAAAGTGTTATTTTAGCTCAAAATGTCTCTTACTTCCTTCTGCTATGGTACTATGAGCGCACTATGTTGAACAAACCCATATTGAAGGAAGCAAATCCCCAATAATTATAGTAAACCAATGGTCACATGAAAAATACAATTATAAATTAATGGTAAGAAGTATTCACTACATTAAGTATTACTTAAAACCAGTATATCAAACTTTGATTTACATAAAAATAGATATATTACTTGTTTTTTTGTCTTGTGTGGGTTCGTCCCACTTTTATTATCATACTCTGTTATAAACATTTTATTTTTTAAACTTATTTTTTCCTCTCGTTTATATCTTACAATGTTAAAAGTAATTATAATAAAAACATTGAATTCATTATTTTACATTAAAAAAAGTAATTTAAATATATAAAATAATTAACAAAATGCCTAATAAAAGACGATAAAAATTGATTAAAAATTGATTTGACAGTTGTAATTATTCGTTAAAGCTCGTGCTCGTGTTCGTGTTCGGGGAGAGAGGCTATAAACTCAGGGGAGGAATATAAAATACCCTCCCTTTTCACCAAGACAAAAATGATTGAGATGAATAAGAAGAATGCAAAAGTTTAGAAAATAAGGTATTTAGAATGGATAGGATGGAATTATCTATTTAATGAAAACCGTAAGGTTAGAGTCCATACACTGTGCAAGTCCAAAATAGTATTTTGACTCTGTGTGTATGTGAGACGCTTCATACCACCCGGATGTAAAATTTATATATATATATATATATATATATATATATATATATATATATATATATATATATACCAATAACAAGACTTAAAATAACGTTATACATCAATATTAAAATATTTGTATTTCAATTCAATTAAATAAATTTACATATTATTCATATACTCATCACAAGCACAGAAAAATTCAAAACGATAAAGATGGAAAAGTCGCTAAAATCAAAATTCGGAACCGGAACAGTTTGCTTGATATGCAGATTTTTCTTAACCTTTAGACCACTGGGGTTTTTATGGTAATTTTCATCTTCGATTGGGGAGCGAATCTTTTTTATCCACGTCGTAATACGGAGGAGCATAGATATAATATTTATAACTATCAAAACGTACTAAAAAAGTCTAACAGTTTTTCTTTTACGTTAGCCCATTTTTTCCAGCTTTGATAAAGTTACATGCGTGTTCATATTTTATTAAATTGGAAAGTTCCGTTTTGTATACGTTCAATATTGTTTGTGTTTCTTCCTTTAATAAATTATTATAGGTAAAACCTGACTTATAAATACAAAAACAGAAAATAGAAATAAGTTCATTCAAATAGATATATTACTTGACATAAAATATTTACTACAAATTTTGGAAAGCGTGTTCTTCATCCCTCGTAGTCGTTTGAAATATGTGATTTGTGTTTCTGTACGGTTTCATTAGTTATCCGCATTCAGCGGATAACTACTTGTAATTTTATGATTCTACGGGTTACCCCGGTGAACTGGTTCACACAATAGCCCCTGTATCAGAGGGATTACCACCTATCTGATAGGACAGTGATTAATTCGCTATTGGTAATCCTTGGCCACATTGCCCAAAGACATAAAATAAATAAAATAAAATACTTTAACTTAATATATTTTAACCTAAATACAGGCCTATATTCAATTGAAATTGTCATTATCCAGTACTAATATCTACGATGTATGTCACCTTTTATTTTAATATAATTATAACATAAAAAATGTGTATTTATTGATGTAATAATATTCTATGAAAACAAAATGCAAACAATAAAAAATTAAAACATTTTTGGTATTTTGCTTAGAATCTTTTTAGTTTTGGATTAAATTCTGCAATAAGTAAATTAGTTTAATCAATGGCTTGGAAAAAGATACTTCCATAAGATAGCCATGACACTGCTTTCTGATTTATAGCGCCTACATAAAGGTACAAACTTGTCCCATACTTCCTTTGCCTTGGTGGGTCAGTATTGTTAAAAAAAACTCACTTAATTGGAATTTTTATGAAGAAATATTTTGAGCCCTTAATTCCACCTAAAGCCTGTTTTCCTGTCGACGTTATTCGACGCTATCGTTAACAATAATCAGCGATCTTCTACGTAAACATTGAAATGGTAACGATTTACAGGATAAGATACTCGCTGTCGTTATCATTTCAACTTGATCGTTTTCAAACGATCGTCGTTGAACTGTTAACGATCAACGACGATAGCGTCGAATAACGTCGACAGGAAAACAGGCTTTAGTTTGCCTCTTAATTGTTTGCTAGATGGCATGGTTTTTATGAAGAGCTAAACTTCTCAAACATGTTAGTCAGACTTGGTACATGGAATAAAACTTTACATTTATGGTGTTTTCGGAACAAAATAATTATTTTATTTCCGTAAAAAAATCTAATAATAAAACAGTGTGTTTCTCTTTGTTATTATTTCGCTCGTGTGGATATTCCTTTCACGTTTACTATTATTTAAAATAGGTAAATCCTGTATTCGATCTACAATTTTCAAGAAACATTACGATCTGCAAAAATCAGAAGGAACTGACCTGGTGTTTTCTACTAGAACAAGAAGTGCAACTCGATGTTCTGTGTTGTGTCTGAGTCTTACTCCTGACTGTCAATCATTTCTCTATAACGTCACATCAAAATCATGTGAATTATCTGGCAGTTTGAGATTTGGAAACACTGGAGATAAGGGTGTATACTCACTTCGAACAAATGTACGTATTTTCTCCAAGGGAGTAGTTACAAAAGAAGCTTTGATAATTCGTATGACGTAGTTAGTTCGGTCGTCCCTATCACTCCTTAAATGTTAATGTTTTTTTACACTTTGATTTGAATATCTCATTAAAAGAAAACAAGGCCAACAGCCATAAGTCGCGTGCTAAAACACATAGTGATACCGGACCGACAGACAGACAGACAGACCGACCGACCAACCGACATAGTAAACTATAGAGTCGCGTCCACGCGACTAAAAACTTCAATTAACCATAGTCATGACAGGAACTCATGTGCACCTCGGTTTGCACAAAAGTAGTGGGGGTTGTAAGAAAATGCTCCCACATAATTACTATCAGATATTGACATTTTCAACAAATTGTGTATTGTGGAGTCAAGCCATGGAACAATAATTAAATACTTATTTTTCCATATTGAAAAAAATTTTAAATCAAAATAAATCAGAAAAATTAAAAATGTTTACTGTCGTAGGCATACGATTAAGAGTTAATTTACGTGTCTCATCAACCGCCTTTTATTGCCGTAATTTTATTTAATTTAGGTGAAGGATTGCCAGGATATTTTGAAAACGTCAAGAAAAAGTGGATTATACCCAATTGCCAAAAGTGGTAGAAACGGATTGCTTGTATACTGTGATATGGACACTGATGGAGGAGGATGGACGGTAAAGTATATCAACATGTTTATCAATTGATAGTCAATTGGATTTAACCATTATTTTATTCATTCAATTCGTCCAATAATTTCAAACCTGGCAATGCAATATTCACAGATATATTAGTTTTGTAGTTCAAATGGGCTTTGTTGGGACAAACATTATTTTGAACAAGGTTACAATTTGTATTATTTACATAATTATTAATAGTTGCTTCTTGTAGCAACTCATAATGTATTGAAGTGACGGTGACGCAACACGATCCGCAATTGATACCTAGTGTAACCTCTTTCAATTGTGCTGTGGTCCCAATTCTTTAAACAGAGATAAAAGAGCTATTGTATATTTTAGGTTTTCCAACGACGTGAAGATAATTCAATAGATTTTTATCGGTATTGGGAGGAGTATAAACATGGATTTGGAAATATTTGCGGTGAGTTCTGGTTGGGGAATGACAATATACATGAGATGACGTCATCTGGAAAGTACAACCTTCGAATTGATATGAAAAAGAATTCTGGTGAAGCATACTATACAGTATACGAATCCTTCAGAATCAGGAATGAAAGTGAATGCTACACTTTGGAACTTGGAAATCTAATAAACGGCAACACTGGTAAATGCACAGATTGTTATTATTAATAAGCCTGCTCTATTAACTAACTTTCAATAAAAGTTAAGTAGAATGGAATATGAGAAAAAAAATATATTATTATTATTGCTGAGTTGTTAAGTAATAAAGACAAGAGCAATTTTTAAGGTTCTGTATGGCGATTTTTCAATTTTTAAGTTTGTGCGTGAGATGATGTGGGCCTAATAGTGTATTTAACTTAGTTTTTTTTTTTCTATCTCTTTTTATTTGTTTCATCCCATGAAAGTGGGTGGACGTTAGGTTTACACCCGTATTGTATTTTAATGTAATCTCTAATGTATTGAAGAATCTTGCTGACAGTATAGGATTATTTTCATTATATTGATTACAAGTCAAAATTAGAATATATCATTATATTATGCCTATACACCTTGCATCACGTGCCGTTTGAAATCTACCTTTAGCAGAAAGTGATATTTATAATAATGGTTCACATTCAGCTTTTGGTTTAAAAAAAATGCAAGTTGGTGTTTTTGTTGAAAAATATTATAGTCCTATCAGTCTATACATCATTTTGGACTTTTAGATTAAGTGAACGTGCACATGACAGTCACGTCCACATGGGTTGTAGTGTCTGTTCTCGTCGATAGATATAACAACTTTTAGATAAAGTGGACATACATTGACGTGTCAGAAGTGAACTTATGACGTAATGACCTTCGGATCTGACCTTGTAATCTCTATAATAGCGCTCACTGTGGTGCTATTCCATTGGGCTGAGCCGTTGAAAGTACACAGGCTTAGGCCTATCCGAGATCCTTAATTTTCTGAACGAAGGCTGGCGTCCTAGTGATAAGACCCAGGCCACAACCTGTATTATTAAATGTCTTAATTAAGATAACCAATAAAAATCAATAATTCACAGTTTGCAAATATATTTTGACTAAATTCACTTTACTACATTCTCAGAAAATCATCGCGAGATTCTCGGCCATGATTTTTGCATACGTCCACTGGTACACAGAGAGAGAACGTAAAGATGCCACTGAACAAGCGCTCAGTCAATGTATCAGGCGCCTACCACAAGCGCATATCTTAAAAATGACGTAATAGGGTAGAGGTCGACATAGTGGACGTGAAAATCTAAAAGTCCCTATTTTCTCCAAGAAGGAAGACATAGGACAGTGGCCTAGCCTTCTACACAAATACAGTTTTAGACTATACTAAGCCCATGCTGTTGAACTAATACACAAGAGTAATAAAACAATTAATGTTTTCGCGCCGCTGCTCTAGCCAGCTATGTCCCATGAGGACATATTCATTAATAAGTTGTTTCATAGCGGTAGTTTTAGTATCTAAGGCCGACAGTTTTGCGAATTTGCAAACTCGACTATAATTTATAGGTCCCAGCTGCTGGACCCCAAAAAACGTCTGGGAAAAGAGAGTCATGAGGGCTGACGGTTGAATTTTGGATTCTTGCCCTTTGATTGGTTGACGCGAATAAACAGATTGTGAAAGAATTTTCACTTCTTTTAAGTAAGTAATAACAACATTTATTCAACATCAACAGACAGTTTACATAGTTTATGGTCAAGACACACAGAAGCCAAAGTGGCTTGTCTTTATAGTCCCTAAGCATAAAACATAGACGGACGCATTACAGTTACAAAAAAAGACATTTTGAGACAGAAAACGAAAAAATACAAAGTGAGATCAATCAAAATAACAACTCCATGATGCAATGTACCCCTCCAATTTGGACCACCGTCGGATTTCAGAGTTCTCGCTCCTGATGTCTACGGCTGACTTTGGCAGCCAGCCGCAGCCGTCAGTCAGTCATGGACATCCCCGGCGTCCATTTAGGCTGTACAGATTGGATGAGGAGTTGACTGGTCCACAATTAGAGGAATCATGCGTCTTAGGCGTTAAATCTAAAATATAATGTAAGCATGGGCCTATATAATGTAAGCACTTGTACCACACACGTTGTCTCTAGAGGGTATTCAGTTGCAGTCACACACACACAGGCTACAGCACATTAAAGTTCAACATTGACCATTTTTAAATGCCATTTTATAATTAGTAGATTAATATTTGTTGGCAAATAATACATTGTTGGAAAGGTACACATATCTTCTTTCAAATGCTGTGTATACAATTAACTAGTGAAAAAAAGGGCATGTGATTCATAATTAAAGAACTATCTGTGATTTGTATGTATCGTTGCGATTAAAGGACATCTTTTTAATAATTAATCATAAATTAATCCAAAGAACAATGATTAATTTTAAAATGTCCGGCGGCATTTTTTGTAAGAAATAATTCTTGTTTATATATTAAGTATATTGAATGGAAAGAATATTTCATTTGTTGAAAAGTTCAACAGAATTCAATAGAGAAATCTTTCAATTCGTGAAATATTTTCACCATCAACTCAAAACATTTATTTTATATACTGTATAAGAACACACGTTACTTTGTTTCTAACCAAATTTAGGAAAGTATGTAATATTTATTTCATTAAAACTATATTCAGATTTATTTATTTACTATTATTTTTTAGTTGATGTATTGGAGCATGGTCCAGGGCAATGTTTTTCAACACGTGACAGAGATAATGATGACAGAGATGAGGAATGTGCCAAGATATTTAATGGCGCCTGGTGGTTTCAAAGTTGTTTCACATGTCATTTAAATGGAGAGTATGGGAATTCATTTAATTGTTTTACTAACACTAGAAATCATCTGGCCATGAGTTGGGCCGAAATGAAAATGAAGCGTGACTAGTACTCATATGGTGCTCATATCATGTTTAAAGATGTTTTGACTCACAAAAACACAAACAAATTAAGATGATTAAAATCTGGGCCTGAGTTGGGCCGAAATGAAAATGAATCGTGACTATTACTCATGTTTAAAGATGTTTCGACTCACAAAAACACAAACAAGTTAAGGTGAATAAAATCAGACTTTGAATATGCCAGTTTGGAGTTTTAATGAAGTTATTCACTTCCATAGAAGAAGGAACGAACAAAATAATGATTTACAAAAAAAGGCTGTACTTTATATATTTCAAGTCTATTCAAATAATTCTACAAAAAGACCTTTTGATGGGATTTGAAAGAAAGATCTGCACAAACGCAATGCCCAATATGATTCAAATTTGTTAATTTTTAGGTTATATGCATTATCATGCATATAACCTCTTGATTCTGTCAAAATCTTTATTTATTTATTTATTAGTTATCCGCTTAGTAGCGGATAACTCCTTGTAATCGTCCTGTTCCATCGTATTTTTTTTTCTTTTCTGTATTATGCTTCTTTCCTTCTGTCATTTTTGTGCGTCGCGTTTCTCTAAAACGTGTAAACAGAACATATCGTAACTTTGTCAACATATCGACATTTACGTGAACTTGTGCACCTCCTATTTTTGAATGACGTCAGAGTTGCGCAACGTGACTTACACGCGATTTTATGAATTTCAATGATTGATCATAGACTAAAAACCAAACATAATTTTGTTTTGACACTTTGTGAAAATTTAAGTCATATCAAGCGCAAACTTTCTATGGATTAAAAATAGCATGTTCCACAAAAAGTTACGCGCGCACGCGCGTTTAAAATTTCAGAAAGCGAAAAATTAACTTCTAATCAACTTTCTATGCGTTTCATGTCATTTTGAGCATGTCAAAAATTCCCACGCGCGCGAAATTTTTACGCATGCGGTGCATGCAAAAAACATATTTTTTTCGCGTGATTTATGTTTTTTCAGCCTTTTCTAGTAATGTTACCAAATTTTAAACAATTTCGACTTAAAATTACGTCATACGAGCACGTCGAATTAGATAATTTGCACGCGTTTTTGGTGAAAAAGTTCAAAAAATCGTCAAAATTATGCCTATTTTTAAACATTCATAGATTCTAAACTACATGGACAACTTTTTTTTAATTACATATTCTGGAAGTTGATGAGTTGTAGATATCGGATCATACATTAATATGGCTAACCGGACATTGTGACATCATCGTATGGCCACGCGAATATAAAATATAGGATTTTTGTCTCTTTCGTCATAGCTCATCACATTTATTAGAGCGCATCTCCACTTATTCGTTGTCCATTTTCACCCCGATTTTAATATATTCTAGGTCAATCAACTATCTTTTGCATGAATTAAAAATTGTTTAATTTTTTTAACGTCATCATGCCTAAAAATTTAAATTACGTTGGTCATTAATTTCATCTTTACAGTAAATTTTAATCTGTTATACCTCGTAAGAATAAAATGTTATAATCACGATTAAAACGTTTTCAGGAAGCTATTGTATATTGTAGATACAAAGTCACGTGTAAATTGTGCCAATCGAATGTGGTGACGACATCATATGGCCAGTTAAATAAAAATCGTATTTTCATCTCTTGCATTATATTTCATTACATTTAAAAGAGCGGGCATCAATATTTCACGTATTCAAATTTCTTCTACACGTTAATATGTTGTTGCTGAGATAATTTCCTTCCAAAATTACTACCTTCGCGTTTCATTTTGAAACCGTCAACATGTTAAAAATTGGAATAAAATACGGGTCCTGTAATTTCACCTATTTTACACTGTCGGTGATATGTATACAGATTATACTGTGTATACTATATGACACAAAATATACAGCATTCAGCACTAACAACACATTATATTCTTCTGTTCAAGTAATAATGCCATAATATTTTTCTGTGTGCAAAATTCCAACGTATGACGTGCGCGTGGCGTTTGTCGAGCGGATAACTAACTCGTCAAAGTGACGAGTTTCATGTCTAGTTAGTTATCCGCTCATGGCGGATAACTCCTTGTAACTGTCCTGTTTCATCATCTTTTTTTTTCTGTATTCTTCTTTCTTTCTGTCATTTTTGTGCAGAGCGTATCTCTAAAACCTGTAAAGTTAACATTTCATAACTTTGTCAACATATGGGCATTCACGTGAAGTTGTGCTTTCCTATTTTTGAATGATGTCTGAGTTGCGCAACATGACTTATGCGCGTTTTTATGAATTTCGCGTATTTAACATAGATCGAAAACCATAAAACAATTTAAATTGAAACTTAGCAAAAGTATAATTTTTATCTTGCGCTAACTGTCTGTGGAAAAAAAATGGCATGTTTCACAGAAAGTTACGCGCGCACGCACGTTTAAAATTTGAAAATGCGAAAATTCAATTTCTAATCAACTTTCTACGCGTTTCATGTCATTTTAAGCATGTCAAAAATTCCCATGCGCGCGCAATTTTTTTACGTACGCGTGCGCACGTAGCGCAAAAACACTTTTTTTTCGCGTGATTTATGTTTTTCCAGCCTTTTCTAGTAATTTTACAAACTTTTAAACAATTTCGACTTAAAATCACGTCATACGGGCACGTAGAATAGGATAATTTTCGCGAGTTTTTGATGAAAAAGTAAAAAAATTCGTCAAAATTTGTCAAAATTATGCCTTTTTTTAAACAGTCGTAATTTCTAAACTGGACAGTCAATTTTTTGTGGATGACATATTCTTGAAGTTGATGAGGTATAGATATCGGATCATGTATTAATATGGCTAACCGGACATTGTGACGTCATCGTATGGCCACGCGAATATAAAATTTAGGATTTTTGTATCTTTTGTCATAGCTCATCACATTGAATAGAGCGCATCTCCACTTATCCGTTTTCCATTTTCACCCCGATTTTGATATTGTCTAGGTCAATCAACTATCTTTCGCATGAGTTAAAAATATTTTAATTTTTTTGACGTCATCATCTATATATAAATTTACGTAAGGGCAAAATTCGGTGAATCGCGCCTTACTTTTAGAATTTTTACTCGATGGTATATAAAGTTGGTTCGTACTTTCGGTACTGATTTTAACCACCTGATGTAACCCTGTTTACTAATCAAATTAAGTTAGATAATTAGTTATTGACGATTAAAACGAATTTAGGTTCAACGATTTGCCCCAAATAGGGGTGTTTTCCGATCGTGGTATACACTGTCTAATGGATGTCCGTCTTGAAAAATACCCGCCACAAAAATGCGAAGAGGCTTCGCATTTTCCTATCTCCTCCTACGATAATTGTTTTTAATAGCTGAAAACCGGTTGAACAGCTCGAGTACAGTATCATAATGTTGAAGACAGGCCGATTTTCTTAAAAAAATACTATTTTGATAGATTTAATATACGTTTATGCAAATGTATTGATTTGAAATGAATGGAACATTCCAATCTCTGTTCCACAAGTGTCTACTCCCTCAGGCGTCGTAAAGGCAAGTACTGTATACTCATAACAGAAATTCGATCCATTTTTGTTTTAATCTGTGCTGCAGAGGTTGGATATAGATTTTTTCTAACGGATAATGAGCTAGCGTTTTCAGTCGCCGTATATTATGTACAAATCTTTATTATTGCAGTTAAACCACCCACGTGACATCATCACCCTTCCCTCACTGGCATGAGTAGCGTTGTAAAGCCAGTAGAGGATAGGCCTACGGTGCATCACATGCCCTAAACGCAGAACAACTTTGGTGGGTAGGGTTAGGAACCAACTTAAGTATGAATTGGCTCTAAGAAACAATTGAAAACCATTAGGCCAACTAATTAAGTTGAGTTAGATGATTTAATATTTATTGACGATTAAATCGAATTTATGATTTGCCACGAATAGGGGTGGTTTTCACAAATTGTTTTACATTATTATTACATATTATACACGTCGTAGTGATGTATCGTTACATGTACTATACTATTTCAATCGACTAGGACGGTGATAGTTTCAACAAAGTATTACATCGCAATGTTTTACTGTGTTTAGTGGTATATTATTTGTAAAACATGAAAACAATTAATATTTCGTTACTACATGGATAAAGAATATATTTAAAAATTGTTCATCTTTGCACCCATCCTCTTTCCCATCCCTCAACCCTAATGTTACATAAAAAACACAAATTAAGTTTGTTTAAATTTGACTTAAACAATTGGTCTCATTTTGTGACAAGTTTCTCTTTCGGAAGTAATTCCCAGGGTGCTAATTTTAGTTCAGTACATAAATCACAGTGTCTATTTATTCGTTCCTGTAAACGACATGTATTACTGTCCTGCGGTACGTACATTTGAAATCGCCAGTTTTTTAACCCTGAAATTATTATGTATTCGAGAACCATCTGTGGGCACGACCTAGATGGTACGCGAGCGAAGCGAGCGTACCATCTAGTGCCTAAAAATTTTAATCACGTGTGGCATTAATTTCATCTTTACAGTAAATTTTAATCTGTTATAGCTCGTAAGAATAAAATGTGATAATCACGATTAAAACTTGTTCTGGAAGCTATTGGATTGTAGATACGAAATTATGTAAAAATGTTGCCAATCGGATGTTGTGACGTCATCATATGGCCAGTTAAATGAAAAAGATCGTATTTTCATCTTTTGCGTCATAATTCATTACATTTAAAAGAGCGCGCATCAATATTTCACGTATACAAATTTCTTCTACACGTTAATACGTTGTTGCTGAGATAATTTCCTTTCGGAATTGCTACCTTTGCGTTTCATTTTAAAACCGTCAACATGTTAAAAATTGCAATAAATAGCGGGTCCCGTAATTTCACCTATTCTACACTGTATGTGATATGGATACAGATTATACTGTGTATACTATGTATGAATTTAAATAATAAAATTCAGCAATAACAACATATCATATTCTTCAGTTCAGGTCATAATGCCAACGTGAACACTTCCTTTTGTCCTCAACCTATCCCCTTAATGTTAATGTTGCACCACTTGCGCGGCAAAATTGTCAGAATTTATTTTCGATGAAATTAGAGTACGTTTCAGGCAATTTTAAGCGTTTAAAAAATTGCCATGAGTGCGCAGATTTTTGCACGTGCACTGCGCGTCAAACGTTAATACGCCCTGTTTTTGTCCGATTACTGTTGTATAACCTTTCTTTTATAATATCATCATATTTTATTCACTTTTCAACGCGAAACAGCGTTATACGAGCACGTCAAAAATGACAGGCTACGCACGTGTAAGTTAACAAAATGGTGAAAATATGCTAAATTTTAAAATTAATATATATCGTTAGAATGCTCGGGAACACCTATTTTTTATTTAATTTTCTTGAAGTGTATGTATCATATGTATGATTTATTATGAAATTAGAAGAACAAAAGTTGATTAAGTCATCATTAATGGCATATTAAATTTAACAAAATTAATTTCGACAATCAAACAAATTATAACATTTTCTTAGGCCAAAATAACAAACTTAACATTAACTTTCTTCCTTAAGAAGTTCATATATTAAAGTTAAAAGTATATAGTTTGACAGTCCATCATTTTTTTCAATTTTTAAAGATGTCATCATAGTAAAACATTATAATCCATTGCGGTATGTAATAATCTATCTGCACCAAAGTGGTTACTGCATAGTAAATACACGGAGGAATTTTTCTCCAACTTTTAGTCAGTTGTGTATGGCTCGATGGTCTGTGCTCGTGTCTATGCCATTCAAGGTACCGAGTTCGAGTTTCACCTTGGGAAACGAAATAAGATTTTTTTTTTATTATCCGTATTGTTTGTTCAAATTTATTTCTTAGTGTATAGATTATACACATGATTTATAATGAAATCTGGATAAAAAGTTACTTTATGTCTTTATTATTATGTAACAACAAATGCGGTTTATGACATTATACGCAGAGGGATCTTTGATCGGATTGTGTCCTATCATATATTATAAATAATTAAAGATTCTGAGAAAATCAATCAATCAATATATCTTTTAAAAATCAATTATCTTTATTTAAATCAATGCATATAACCTATAATTCGTCATAGTGACGAATTAAATCTAGTTTTATATTATTTCATTTCTAAAAACACAACAAGACAAAAATATGGTTATCAACAAAAATGTGTTAATACTGACAGTCAATGCAATATTATTCTTCTTCATTATAATATCATCTTAATATATAATTGTCTACATTATAATTTTCCATATAATATTCCATTATAACATATTTCACATCTGACTCAGCTTCATGTTAATTAATTTTGTTTACAGTTTATGCAACACTCTAAAGTTGAACACGTCTTTATTTGTTTAGCGTATTGTAAGGATCGACGTGAACCACCAAAAAACTGCAGTTAGGCCAATAAATCGTAATACCGTAGTTCATAATGCTAAGTTGTATTTCCTCATGTATATTCACATACATAATGAATTAATATGAGTTATTAAGGATGTTAATCATACTCCGCTACTTAGTTGATAATCTAAATGATTAGTGTAAGGTTTGTGGGTCAGGTGAAGAAGATAAAAAACAATTCCTGTTTATTAGTTGTATTAAGTTACATTGTATTAGAATTGAAGAATTGCAAACACTTACGTAATCTTATTGCAATGAATACTTTTGTAGATACTTGGGTTAATTTATTTCTGGTGACCTATCTATTAAGGTTCAATATGTTCTAGGAAGCACGTTATTTCATAAAAATAATTCTCACGATATTTATGCTGTGTTTGACAGTTAGTGTAAAATGTATACAAGCCGTGCTTGGAAACTAAGAAATGCAATTGTATTACAATTACTTTTACTGTTTTATTTTTAAAAAGTGTTTTCTTTTCCATTGATGTTGCAAAATTAGTAGTTTTATAGTGTGTAGTGTAGTTTTAGTTTGAAAATAAGTTTTGGAATAGCGTCGATTCAAATTTTATGTCGTTATCTCAAATATGTTTTATTTAGTTTCAGTTTTTATTTTTCATTGTTTTTGTATTAAATTTTGTAATTGGTATGGACGCATCATCTACGCATGTGTGCCACTGTTCAAAAAGTGTTGTTCCAAATAAATATTATTATCATTATTATTAAATACGGTACACACTCGCAGAGCTCCTCACCAAAGATCTTATATAAGATCTTTGCTCCTCACTGATTAAAAAGGGAATTTTCCTTTCTCATCTAGCAAGTCTAAAAAGTCTCCAAAGATATTTTTCTGTAGTTTGTAAATGGACAATGTCCATTTTCTGTCATATGCCCCGGCCTTACGACCTCTCCATGGAAACTTTATTTTAATCGAATGTTTCTTTCACCGATGTCTTATATTAGGCATAAGCTAGTAAACAAAATGATCAAGGTTATTGCTTAAAATCTCGGTTATGCAAGGCAGTAAGTTCATTCTTGTCTTTTTGAAGGAATCGTGTAGCACTCGAATTACATCAATTGGTCTATCTGAAAACCATTAAAAGAAGGCGCATAACATATAAAGTGATTGTATTGGAGATGTGATAGGCTTATCACATGTTTTAAACATAAAACATGAAGAATGAAAAAAAAAATGTTCCATCTCTATAAACTTAAGGACAAGAAAATAAAATCGTTTGATTTACAATCGATAGTATATTGAAACACACTGTAATGTCCTACCTTGTTTTTCTTTTTCAATTAGTCTATTAAAATTATAAGCTATAAAAATGTTACTGTTTTGTTATGACCTTTTATTATCAATGAAAACATAGAAAGGTTTCAATCTATTATAGTTACCATGAAATCATTAAAAGTATTAAATATCTAGGCCTAAATCTAACATCGAAATAAACTTGTTGATTTCTTAATATTGCAATTTATTTTATTTCATCAAATCACAATATCGTGGTCTATATTGAATTTTATAAATATTTCTATTTTGACTTTGCACATTTTATATGTCTGTATATATATTAACGATAATTTAATTATCATCTTCTATTCATATTAGTAAATTTTCATGTTGGTATTTTCAATTTTTAATTTTTTCAATTATATAATGAATACATATTATGTTATGCTTATTTTATATAGCTTAATATTGTGCAATATTGAATTCTATTTTGAGCTTATTAAACTCCACATAAGTTTGGCTCTGATGTGTTTGTTTTTATAAACCGTACAGTAGGTTTCCTGAAAACACGTTAGAACAAAAAATTCTACCTTGGTACATGGAACAATACTTTACTTTTAGTGTCTAATCGAGAAAAAATAATTATCTAATTTCATTTAAAGGAATGTGAATAATAAAAATGTGTTTTATAACTAGAATTAAAATATTTCTTAAACTGTTACTCTAATATTTTATTAGAAGGCCTAGGCCTATGCGATCTATAATTTGTGAGTTAAATCGGAATTTTCTAAATAGAAATCAAAAGAAACTGACTTGGTGCTTTCTTCTAAAACAAGAAGTGTAACTCGGTGTTCTGTGATGTATTTGAGACTTACCCCTGACTGTCAACCATTTTTCTATTACATCACATCAAACTCATGTGAATTATATCTGGGAGATTGGATTGGATGAAAATGCTAATAATACCAATAGATGTATGCGTAGTGTACAACAAATATATATATCTATATATAAATTTACGTAAGGGCAAAATTCGGTAAATCGCGCGTTATTTCTAGAATGTGTACTCGATGGTATATAAAGTTGGTTATAATCTCGGTACTGATTTTAACCACCTGATGTAACCCTGTTTACTAATTAAATTTAGTTAGATAATTAGTTATTGACAATTAAAACGAATTTAGGTTCAACCATTTTCCCCAAATAGGGGTGTTTTCCGATCGTGGTATACACTGTCTAATGGATGTCCTCATGAAAAATACCTGTACACAATAATACGAGGATATCTTCGCATTTTCCTATCTCCTCCTACGATAATTGTTTTTAATAGCTGAAAACCGGTTGAACAGCTCGAGTAGAGTATCATAATGTTGAAGACAGGCCGATTTTCTTTAAAAAATACTATTTTGATAGATTTAATATACGTTTATACAAATGTATTGATTTGCGATGAATGGAACATTCCAAATTATTTGGTTTAACCATGCTTGCATACCTCCATGATTTAACACAAGTAGGTCAATTTATGGGCCCTTTGAGAATAAACATAAATAGTATTGTAAAGCTATACAATACTGTAAATAGGTATTAACCACTTTTGATAGCCATTTGAATCGCAAATTTCTTATTGTGTGCGTTGGTAGGCCTACTGTTTATTATAATATAAACAAATATACTAATAAACTTTATTACTCTGAGTGTGGGTAGCCCCTACTTTTAGATTATAAACACATAATAATATAATACTTTATTACTGACAGTTGCTTCACAACGTTTGTATTAATTAATAATTACAAAAAAATATAAACGTCGTGGTGGTGTATCGTTACATGTACTTTACTATTTCAATCGACTATGACAGTGACAATTTTAACAGTTATTAAATCGGAAATGTTTTACTCTATTTTTAGTGTTATGTTATTTATAGGCCTATTAAAAAAAAACCCCAACCCTCAATAATGTTAGATACAAAATACAAATTGGGTTTGTTTAAATGAGTCCAAATGAAACATTTGGACTCATTTTGTGAGAAGTTTCTGTTTTGGAAGTAATTAGCAGGGTGCTAATTTTGGTTGACTACATAAATACATAAATAAATGTTTTATAGTCATGCGGTACGTAGGCCTACATTTTGAAATCGCCAGTTTTTTTACGCTGAAATTACTCGGTATTCGTTTCAGTAAATCGCGCGTAACCTTTTTTTCTCAATGCTTTAGAAAGTGAGTTCATACTTTCCGTAATAAGTTGCAACAGCAATTGAAAACTATTAGGCCTACTAATTAAGTTGAGTTAGATAATTATTCATTGATGATTAAAGTGAATAGAAGTGCTTTATATGTAATTGTGCTTCGATGGTTCAAATACATACGTCCTTTATGTTATATTTACACATCGTTTGTTTTCTTCTTCCGACTGTGTAGACAATAAAGAACAACATAAAATTGACAGGATACGATACATTCATAGGTAATAATAGACAACAATTGAAAAGTAAATTACGGCTATACAAATGACATGCTGCTTGTTTGCCGGTCTGTGGATGAGAGAGAGAGAAACATCTTTTGTTCTTACATAGTCTTTCAATGGAGAAAGGGCTAATGTATAATTATTTTAGGTTTTTCAACGGCGTGTGGGGGCAATTCAATATATTATTTTTATCGGTATTGAAAGGAGTATAAATATGGATTTGGAAATGTGGGCGGTGAGTTCTGGGTGGGAAATGACGATATAAATGAGATGACGTCATTTAGAAAGTACAACCTTCGAATTGATATGAAAACGGTTTCTGGTGAAGCATACTATACAGTATACGAATCCTTCAGAATCAGGAATGAAAGTGAATGCTACACTTTGGAACTTGGAAATCTAATAAACGGCAACACTGGTATAATAATGCAGAGATTGTTATTAATGTTAAACCTGCATTATTAACTAATTTTTATACAAACCAAAATCAGACCAAATTTGTTGAAGATAAGAGCAATTTTCAAATTGTATGTTTTAATTTGATTCCAATGTTTAAACTCGCGCGGGAAATGCTATGGGCATACATTTATTTAATTTTGGGTTTTCCACTTCTTGCTTTCATCACATGAAAGTGCCTGGGCGTTATACTAGTTCACATCCGTACCGACCGTATCATGACTAGAATTCTAGTGATAATATTTATAAACTGAATTTAGCTTGAGCGGCTATTACAGTAAATAAATAAGAGGCTTATATAAGATATACTATTTAGTAAAATATCACTGATTAAAAATCTAAAGAAGCTTGGTTCCACAGGACGTGTTTCATATGGAGAGTTTGAAATAAAGTTGAATTGAATTGTAATGCAGCACGTGGTGACCTATTACAAGCAATATTACGATCTGTCTACACTATCAAACTGGTTGTCAGAGTTTGGTAGTGTAGACAGAGATTTATTTGAATTATTGCTTATGTTTCGTCCTCCCATCAGAGACACAAAGTAAGGACGTAGACTCATACTTTTAAACAAACTTGTCGTATTTTGTAATAACCTGTCGTGTATTATAAAACAAACTTGTATCAATTGAGATGTGGTTTTTTATAATATATAATAATTTCATTCTTTTTAATCCAATCAAATATGATCAATAACAACAATGATTTGTTTTATTCTCAATTTATAATTTCTCTTACTAATCATAATGTCATTTGATTGAACTTATTATACTATTTTTATTTTCATCAAAAGCAATATAATGGTTATTATCCTATAATGAATATAGGATGAAAACTGTTTCGATTTTGTTTCTTTTATGCGGTGAGAAATGCATTATTTGTTTAATTATCGTCGATCGCTATCGTCCTAGTATAAATGGGCCATAAGTTAGTTCTGATGGACAAACAATGAGGCGATTCAACAATCAGATCTGTAAACTGTGGTATTCTGCAGTTTCTTGTATCCTAACAAGGCCAACAGCCATTAAGTCGCGTGCTACAATGCATAGTGATACCGGACCGACAGACAGACCGACAGACAGACAGACAGACAGAGAGACGGACCGACCGACATAGTGAACTATACTGACCGAAATTACTGAACATGTTTAAAAATGTTGAAATGTTTAAAAACATTTATTTTTTTTAATTTACACGTGCGTAGCCTGTCAATTTCGACGTGCTCGTATAACGTAATTTCGAGTTGAAAAGTAAGTCAAGAAAACAGAAATCGGGCAAAAAGAGTGCGTAATAACATTTAACGCGCAGTGCGCGCGCAAAAATATGCGCACTCATGGCAATTTTGTAAACGCTTAAAATTGCCTGAAATGTACTCTTATTTCATCGAAAATAAATTTTGAAAATGTTAAGCACGCGTACGCATGCGTTACATGCGCTACGCACGTAATTGTATTGCCATATGATGATATTTTATGCCCTGAAATTTATGAGTACCAAATTTTATTTAATTGTGATTCATGGTTGTGAAGATATGATTACAAACGTGATTTCGTTAAATCGTGCGTAGACCGCGTAATTTTTTATTGCGCACCGTGAAAACATAACCACATTGATTCCTGGCCATAAGGAATATACTGTGAAAAATTGACCTAGCTAGATTAAACTGATATCAAGATAAGGTCAGAAAGCGATAAAACGCATAGTGATACCGGACCGACAGACAGACAGACAGACCGACAGACAGACCGACAGACAGACCGACAGACAGACCGACAGACAGACCGACAGACAGACAGACAGACAGACCGACCGACCGACTTAGTGAACTATAGAGTCGCTTCCACGCGACTAAAAATACAGTATAACTTCTCCCTCTATATAATCGGCTGCAGGTATATCTTTGTCATTATTTCTTTTTCATAATGTTGGTATCAATTCTTTTATCAAATTGCAATGACACTAGGATTAGTCAGTTTAATCGTGTTCATTTTTTAAATGTTGTATGATTGTAAGCATTATTCTGCTTAACTTTTCGTATCATTATAAAAGATTCAATATTGTTTTTTCTCTTTATGGGCTATACGATTGGAGTTATTTTCAACATTCAATGTATTTAAATGAATATCTCGGTGGATAAAATTGATAAATTGATAACAATTAAAGAGCACTAGCATTCATCAGATAGTTGTTGAGAATTGCTTTATTTATCAAACCAGTTCTTTCTATCTTATGAATGAACTTCGTTATCTCAGATATAAACAAATACTTTATTTTGAAAACTGACATAAGTTACACTTTCAAAGAGCACGTTTGATAAATACAATAAAATGAACACAACATCCTTCTTTTTTAAAGTTTAGGAAAACATACTCTCTGTATTGATTGACACTCCCGCAATTTATGGACATGGTAGATAGTGTGATTTCTGTTATTATTAGATATTGTACGCAATCTAATCATAACACATCAGTAAACCGAACAAGTCATTAGTAACAATGCGCGTATTGATTGATAGATATAAATTTTTTTTACTAGCAATTTCAATTGATTTTTAAAAAGCCGTTCTTATTCTTATTATCAATACTGGATGGTACGCTTGCTTAGCTCGCGTACCATCTAGGTCGTGTCCACATATGGTTCTTGAATACACAGTAATTTCAGCGTAAAAATGTACGTACCACAGGACTATAGTACATTGTCATTTACAGAAACGAATAAATAGACATGATGATTTATGTAAAATTAGCACCCTGGGATTTAGGCCTTGTCTTAAAAAATTAGTCCAATTTTTTTATCTCAACTCATTTAAACAAACCCAATTTGTGTTTTGTATATAACATTAGAGTTGAGGGATGGGGAAGAAGATGGGAAGAACAATTTTTAAATATATTCTCTATCCACTCAGTAACGAAATATTGTTTTAAATGTTTTATAGGCCTATTAATAATATACCACTTAAACACAGTAAAACATTTACGATTTATAATGCTTTTTTAAAACTTTCCGTGTTATAGATAGTCGATTGAAATAGTAAAGTACATGTAACGATACACTACTACGACGTTTATATTTTTTATAATTATTAATTACTAAAACGTTGAGAAGCAACTGTCAGTAATCTACCCACAGTCACAGTAATAAATGTTCTTTGTATATTTTGTTTATATATCTAACAGTAACCACATTCACAGTAAGACGATTTAGATTCAAATGGCGAACACTAAATGGTTAATACGTACAGTATTTACAATATTGTCAAAGTATTGCAATAATATATATAAGTTTTATTCTCCACGGGCCCATAAATTTACCTACTTGTGTTAAACCAATGGCTCATAAATTTAACTACAAACTGGGAATCTGAGAGATTGGAATGTTCCATTCATCGCAAATCAATACATTTGTTTAAACGTATATTAAATCTATCAAAATAGTATTTTTTAAAGAAAATCGGCCGGTCTTCAACATTATGATACTGTACTCGAGCTGTTCAATCGGTTTTCAGCTATCAAAAACAATTATCATAGGAGGAGATAGGAAAATGCGAAGTATCCTCGAATTATTGTGTGCAGGTATTTTTCATGAGGACATCCATTAGACAGTATGTACCACGATCGGAAAACACCCCTATTTGAGACAAATCGTTGAACCTAAATTCGTTTTAATTGTCAATAACTAATTATCTAACTAAATTTAATTAGTAAACAGGGTTACATCAGGTGGTTAAAATCAGTACCGAGATTCTAACCAACTTTACATACCATCGAGTAAAAATTCTAGAAATAACGCGCGATTTACCGAATTTTGCCCTTACGTAAATTTATATATAGATGACGCGTACGCATTTTTAAAACCATATTTTATTAAAATAGAAACTACGAACGAATATTATATATTTGCCGATGGTAAATATTATGTATTGAGAATTATATGCTTTGCAGTAGTAGGGTTGTTGATGGGGTAATAAAAAAGTGCAAGGCAACGGTGCAAGTCAAAGATTTATGCGAGGCATCGTTTTTAAAACAATATTTTATTAAAAATAGAAACTACGTACGAATATTATATATTTGCCGATGATAAATATTTTGTATTAAGAACATACGCTTTGCAGTAGGGTTGATGATGGGTTGTAACAGTGCGAGGCATCGTTTTGAATCCACCAAAAAATGCGAGGCATCATTATCCTTTATCAAAAGTGCGATGCAGAGGAAATCAACGAAATTGATGATGTAGACTAGGGGCCGGATTTATCAAACTTGCTTAGCAAAAAAATCGTCTTAACTTTGCCTTAAATCCTTGATTTTGCCTAAGTCAGATTTATCAATATATCTAAGCAAAAAAATTTGCCTAATTTTGTCTTAAATCATACGCCCGTATTCTTAAACCGGACTTTAGTCGTAGTTCGAAGTTCGACTTGGAAAGTCATAGTTCGAGCTATTACTTCAAATTCGATTCAAAAACGAAGTAGTCGAAGTTTGCAGTTCGACTTAATGAAGTCGAGCTTTTAGTCGAGTTGCACACGTCTGGGTAACAAAGGCTATACATTGGCCAATGACAAGAGAGTATTGAGGAGCAGACGAAATTTTGCGCATTGATATCACTTTCCATTTCTTACAACACTTTTTACGCATCAGGACTATATACATGAAAAATAATTTTAATCGTTAATTATTAGAACAATATCAGTATTAATTTAACAGTGAAGTATATTTGATTAACAACAAATAAAATCTTTAAAATATATTTAGGAACCATGGCGGTACGGTAACTTTTATATTTTCTAGGCCCCCAACAAAGTATGATCACCACGAACCACGCACTTCATAGCGTGACAAGAAAGCGCTAGGCCCCCTAAACATTCCATCGCGTGGTGAATTGCCGCATCTCCCATTGTCGCTATGGCGTGACGTAGCTCAAGTCGGACTTGCGCGAAGAAAATAATGTAATTTGTATACAGTTGTAAATAAAGATGATTTTCATTATTATAATTTATACCAATGTATATTTAATTAAGCTAATATAAATATAGATATTTCATTCTTCAATATCTGGCCAATATAACAACTCAATGACTGTTACGTTTTTTATAAACATCGTTTAAAAACCATTTAGTCGACCATTTAGTCTGCCCCCTCCAGGACTAAAAAAATCGATCAAAATCCGTCTCGATTTAGTCGAGGTTGGCCTGATTTAGTCGGTGATTTAGTTGAAGTTCGGTTTATGAATTAAAATGACGTCATTTTTTTAGTTTTAGCTCGAACTACGACTAAAGTCCGGTTTAAGAATACTAGTGGAGTCTGTTAGGGATATTTTGGTTCACTTTTTTCCAAAAGCACCAAATTTGGTATACAGGTTGCCCACCCTATACAAATTCAATTTTTGATGGGCGCCAAGCAAAATGACCCCTTGGGTCACCTAATTTGCATAATTTAAAATGGCGGACATTTTCGCTTAAACAGTCTATATCTCAAAAAATATTGGTCATAGGGAGTTGATTTTTAGCCCAAAATGTTCAGAACATAAACATTCCTATTTACTCTAATGAAGTATTTTTGAAAAAAATGACCGGAAGTACCAGTTTTAACCTTTGACCCATATTTTAAGGAATTGCCATATCTCAGTAAATAGTTGTCACAGACAGTTTATTTAAGTGTCAAATTGTTCAGAATATATATGTTACTATTTAGTTTAATGAAACATTTTATCCAAAAATGACCGGAAGTACTCAGTTTTGCCTTTGACCGTTACGATGTAATTACCAACCTTGTTACGGTTAATATATTTTGATATCCATAAAACTACTTGTCATAGAGAGTTAATGTTGGTGTCAAAATGTTCAGAACATAAATATTTCTATTTACTATAATAAAGTTTTTTCTCAAATAATGACCAGAAATACCATATTTGACCTTTGACCTGTTTTTTTAGGCAAATTGCTATATCTCATTATTGGGTTGGCGTGGAAAGTTCATTTTGGTGTCAGATTGTTCAGAATATATATGTTACTATTATGTTTAATAGAAGATTTTTCCAAAAAATGTCAGGAAGTACAGTTGACCTGTTACATACATAAAATTATAAATTTGTTCAAGTTAACTGTATATTTATATTATTTTGCAATCCACTTTTGAGCACTTGTCGAAGATGGCTACTTGCATGTGCAATTGAACGAAGTATACTGAATGAAGTTGAATAGATTGTCCTATTTGTAGTGAGTCTAGAGTAACGCAAATGAGAGAAAATTGTATAGACAAAAAATACCCAATCTCATTCTCATCTAATCGAGTACTTAAATGAAGTCTTCTACACATTTAGCAATAATGTTTACTGATGAAATCTATTCAAGTTTTGTTTTGGAAAGTTAGTGTTTCCATCACTTGTGTTTGTTTGGTTGTTACATTCAGGGTAATTGTCCTATATTGCATTGCTTCGCTGAGTATCTTTCTTTAAAGGGCCTTCAAACTGGGGTATAACCTACTAATTAAAAGGATGGACATTTTCGGGATGCACAATATAAAAACTAGACTACTGTTGCCATATCACGAACCACAACTGAAATATATATTTTTTTCCACCAGACCTAAAGTAATCCTTGGTCCGCCAAACTTGGCAGAATTCTCGAATTTTAATTTTTTTAAATTTGGCCATCATCTGGACACGATTTGGGTATTACAGTTTTGTTACTTATGACATTACGCCTTAGTATCATCTTTTTCATTAAGCCTTTTTACTTGATTTTTGGTTGATTAGTAAATGTTAAATTGTTGTTATATTGGAATTGGTAACAACTCTTGGCTTGTGTAACATAATGTATTGATGAGCTGTTTTAACCTCATTAACAGATTTACTTTTATTACTTTCATTTCTTTTTTTTACATTTTCAAAGTATTGAATGATGTGTCCTTTCTCATATCGAGTATTTGGAAAATAATGGCTTATTCAAACTTCTTTAGCAATCCTTGAACAGTCTGGTTGGTTCAGTCACCATAAGCACATGTATGGTAATTGTAATATTTTCAGTGTTCTCGTAAAGACGAAATGCCCCATCATGTTCTGAGCTTGAGTATGATATTGTTTCTTAGAAATGAGGCTAAACCTTTTTGTTGATTTTTGCACAACATTTCCATTCATAAAATTTGCATTGTTTACATAGTCAAGGACATGCAATACAGAGTTCATTTTAAGTTTGAAAAAAGGGCAATATATGAAAAAGAGGATACTAGAGCGTAACATGTCATTAGTAACAAAACTGTTCCTATTCATCCAATCTCTTCTAGATGATTACTGTATATGGTCGGTTTCTTTTTTTTTTTTATTTGAAAATCGTTGAGAACCACCAATCTGGACGGTCCTTGGATGACTTAGGTCTGGAGGACAGAAATCTTCGGTGTCTTTTCCCCATTCAGTGGTTGTTCGTGTTATGGCAACAAAGAGAAATGTAGCAACATGAAATTGTTATGCAACAGCAAGCACAAGTGACGGAAACACTAACTTTCCAAAACAAAACTTTTTCTGGATTTCATCAGTAGGCCTACACATTATTGCTAAATATGTGGAAGACTTCATTTAAATACTCGATTAGATGAGATTGGGTATTTTTTGTATATACAATTTTCTCATTTCTCATTTACATTACTCTAGACTCACTACAAATAGGACAATCTATTCAATTTTGTTCAGTATACTTTGTTCAATTGCACATGCAAGCAGCCATCTTCGACAAGTGCTCAAAAGTGGGTTGCAAAATAATATCATAAATATACAGTTAACTATACAATTAACTGAACAAATTTATAAATTTTATGTATTTAACAAGTCAATAACTATACTTCCTGAAATTTTTTTGAAAAATCTTCTATTAAGCAGAATAGAAACATATATATTCTGAACAATTTGACACCAAAATGAACTTTCCACTCCAACCCAATAATGAGATATGGCAATTTGCCTGAAAAAACAGGTCAAAGGTATTTCTGGTCATTATTTGAGAAAAAACTTTATTATAGTAAATAGAAATGTTTATGTTCTGAACATTTTGACACCAAAATTAACTCTCTATGACAAGTAGTTTTATGGATATCAAAATGTATTAACCGTAACAAGGTTGGTAATTACACCGTAACGGTCAAAGGCAAAACTGAGTACTTCCGGTCATTTTTGGATAAAATGTTTCATTAAATTAAATAGTAACATATATATTCTGAACAATTTGACACTTAAATAAACTGTCTGTGACAACTATTTACTGAGATATGGCAATGCCTTAAAATATGGGTCAAAGGTTAAAACTGGTACTTCCGGTCATTTTTTTCAAAAATACTTCATTAGAGTAAATAGGAATGTTTATGTTCTGAACATTTTGGGCTAAAAATCAACTCCCTATGACCAATATTTTTAGAGATATAGACTGTTTAAGCGAAAATGTCCCCCATTTTAAATTATGCAAATTAGGTGACCCAAGGGGTCATTTTGCTTGGCGCCCATCAAAAATTGAATTTGTATAGGGTGGGCAACCTGTATACCAAATTTGGTGCTTTTGGAAGAAACTGAACCAAACACCCTTATTTCAGCCCTAACAGACTCCACTATACGGGCGTAAGACAAACAACACCCTGCCTTAAGATGAAAAATTTCGTCTTATCTCATTTCTGCAACAGAAACATTCTTTTTTGACAACGCGAGCGCGCTAGGTCGGAACATTGAACATTCGGAAAGGCTACGCTAGTGCGTTTTCCGCTGTACTACGGACGCTAAAATAATGATATCGATCTTCATAAAGATGGCCTAGAAATTGGACGAGCAAAACTAATATTTTCGGGATAGGTACGACCCAATTGACTAACTTTTAGAAAACTGTATCGGCTGCCAAGGGTCGCTGTCATTGATAAAAATAAATGAATGTTGATTTGATTTAAGTTTAGAGCGAATGATTTTCGTATGTATTTCCGACTGTTGTGCTCTTTCTCTATTTTAAGTAATAAAAACAATAGTAGCCAGAATGCGCCCTCTCTTGTTGGGAGTGAAAATACGAAGATAAAATGTTATAGCGCCGCCATCGCTAAGAGAAAAAAGGTAATACGCATGCGTAAGCAAGAAGTTTTCGTCTTAAGACATAAGTTGCTGCCCTCTAGAGTTTAATTTTGCGCATGTGCAAAGTAAAATTTACCTAAGACAATTTTTCTGCTAAGACATTGCTAAGACGGTTTGATAAATAAGATTAAGATATTTGCTTAAGCACTTCTTAAATATTTCACCTTAAGCAAAAATATAAGCAAATATTGATAAATGCCAACCTAGGTCTTGTACATGGACATCGTTCGTACTACTGAAGGAATATTGTATGAATACAGCAATAATTATTATAAAACATTTATTAAAATATTTTCTATAGCTACATAGGCCTCTAGGTTAGGGCTAAGCATAATTGCTAAAGTGTGATTTTAGGCATAGAATATGTTGATTTTCGAACGATCGAGTGCAGACGATTGGTAATCACAACATTATGCTCCGAAATGACAGAGAGAAGTCTGTGCGTTGCTAAAAACCATGTGCCTCACATGAAATGAAAAAAATGAAATGATGAAATGATGTGCGTGGTATCATTTCATCAATCATCATATACTATGCCTAAAATCACACTTTCGCAGCCTCACACTTTTTCTTTATATATGTGAACTTTATTCAATCAATCGTACATTTGTTATAATGGTAACCATAATAAGATATAATATTACAGTAGATTTTTACAAAAAACAAAACCAATATAAATAAAATATTAATTATAAAATATATATAATGATTATTTACAGTAATGATAATAGTAAAAATTAATTGTTTATATTGACTATTATTCGAAACAGAAGTTGAATAATAAAATACTGAAAAGTTTAATTAGAGGTTTACAATCAATGGAAAAGATGAAAAAATATAATATTGTAAGTATTAAAAGTAGCAGATAGTGGTTAGTAAGATTACTGTATATTGCAACGACCTACAGATGAACATGGTTATAAGCAAAAAATATATATCGATTGATTAAATCGGGCATCACTATAAGCAAAGCTTTAAAATGTGATGTCCTATGTAACAATTAAAAATTGGAAAAAAATAAATAAATAAATAAAATTACAATAAAAACAATAACAATAAGTAAATATATATGTAAACAATAGAGACAATAAGCAATAATCATAAATGACAAAATATTATTAATACATTTAATAACAATTTCAAATATATGACCAGAATAGATCATTCATTAAAAAAAAAATCGACAATGATAAATATTTTGTTCATAATACGTTGTGATTTTTGGTATTAGAATATTTTTTGAGGAGATTAGTATGAATTGTTTTTTTAAATAAACCTACGCTCTTGATTTCTCTTACTGAGTTTTCAAGGCTATTCCATGTCTTGGCACCCAATAGCATATACTCTGTTGTCCTATTTTGGTTCTTTGTAGTACAGTGGTATAGTTTTTTTTATTCCTGGTATCATAATTATGTGTTGATTCAATTGTTTGAAAGAAAGTGTCAAACGTAATTGGGAGCTGTTTATTATAAAATTGGAAGAGTAGTATTGCCATATACTTTTCATAAAGATCGAATATATTTAATGTGTTGGTTTGTATAAATAGCGGTTGGGAAGGATGTTGATAGTGGACTTTGCATATAATCCGTAGTGCTTTTTTCTGGAGGATGTGAAGTCGGTTTAATTTACTTGGTCTGAAGGAGCCCCATACTACTATTGCATACGTTAAATGGGGAAGGATTATAGATTTATAAATTTGCAATAGAGTCATATATGGTAAAAAATACTTTAATTTATTCAGAATTCCTATTATCTTTGAAACTTTGTTTGCAATGCGATCAATATGAGTACAAAAGGACAAAAATTTGTCTAAGGTAACTCCTTAGAATTTGATATTTGACCTCTTTGAGTGTTGTGTTATAGTCCAGTCAATCTAATGATATACCCACCACAAATTGCAATAGTAACAAAGCTAGTATTTTTGAATTCTATATAAAGTGTAGAACGACATACTAAAAGTCACCGAAAATCCAAGCATTGGGTCAAGGGGTCAGAGATCAATAAAGGTCATTTTAAGTCAAAATTAATATGCCCCATTAATTACATATATTTAACCATTTTAAATACATTATATACAATTGTGATTTATTTCATTCGAAAGCTTATTAAATTTCCTATTCAGTGATATCAAACTTATAGTCATAACATTTTATTTAGAATGTCATTTTTGCGGAAAAACACAACATAATGTGTCAATTTTGGGTAAACATTTTGTTTTCGCTGTAAACAACAATGGTATACACACAGGGATACCCTGGGGTGAACATTTCAGTCCAACGCGATACACATGACCAGTTCAAGATGCAGATGAGTGACATCTCTGTTCCTGTTGCTTCTGGATGATCTACATTCCATTTTTTCCAGATGGCATTTGTGTTGCCATGGTTACACTATTTATATTGGAATGTATAAATATTTTAACGATTTTTTAACCAGTAGAAATACTAAGATGTTCAACAGCAGTTTGACAATGACCTCCATGCTGTATGACGTTCGGACCATCTGGGCTGGATTGTCAACAGACCTGGTGATTGAAAAAGTTTCTATGAGAAGCCTCAAAGAAAACCAGAGGTTTGACAAGAGATATAGGAATGCGTACATCCAGACCAAATCTGCGCTGAAATGTATGTAATGCCTTGCAATAGTATCAGGACGTTACTCCAGCAGCGGCCAACATAAAGCCGATTTTCTACTAGGTGAATTTGTTCGCGCGAATCAAAGGCGTCAGCTAATACGCATGCGTAGAGAAGGATTTGGAAGATGTAAACATGAATACACATGCGTACAAGCTGGCGCGTTCGATTCGCGCGAACAAATTCGCCTAGTGGAAAATCGGCTTTAGACCTTATGGTCACACGTCAGGAACACAATGGCAATTGAAAAATCCATTTGGTTATTACTTCATACCATTGACACGGGAGTTACTGCAGGTAACTCGGAATATTCAATGTGGTATTAAGCATTTAATTTTTTGGCCAGAAAGTCTTGCAATGTATTCAAGATCCTGGCAATAAAGTCATATGTGTGCATCAATCCTACAGTTCCAGAGGAGACTCGAGGTGACTTTGTTATCCACCAGCACTTTTTGAAACTACCAACTTACAATACTTTCAGCTAATAAACCAACATGATGCCATGTGAAAACAACTTCTTCTGAAGAGTCTAATACATCCAAATCACTGAATGATGTCCAGTAGGCCTAAATTTTAGATGGTAGCGCTCTACTGCACAGCATTTCATGGAATAGTGTAGAGGTCTGTAAAAAATATTGCTCTGCCATCATAGTCTTTGATAATTATGAAAGCGGCTCATCCGCCAAAGACGGCGCACATGGTAAGGCGGGTCAGGTGGTAGTGTCCCTGTACATTTTACCAGTGACATGTTCCACGAAATAGGATCACTTTCTGTAACAAACAACAATTTATAAATCTTCGTAACTATTATTTAAACAACATGGCAATGAGTGAATGCAGCTGCTGATGCAGATGTTCTTTCGGATAGTACAAAAAACCATTGAATCAGCAAACAGGAAAACATCTGTCATTATCCGATTACACGGATCTACTAGTGCTCCTCTGCAGTCAAGCATTTAAATTATCTTGTGATATTCTTTAGACTGGAACTGAGATGCTGGACTATCAAACTGGTTCAAACAGTACATTTGAGAGACATCTGTGATAACCTTCTGTTTGCTCCTGCGATACTGGTGACACAACATCCAGCAGAGTTTTCGGAATTGGAAAACAAGTGGCTCTAAAAAAAGCTTGTCATTGCACTTATTTCTGACATTATGCTGTAGTTTTCAGATGCAAACAAGCTACAAAGGATGACATTGTGGTTGCTAAAGAAAGTGATTTAGTGCGTCTGTACAATAGACTACCTGGACAACGTGGAATGCCTTTGACTCCATCCTATCTATAAGTACAACCTCGCATATCGCCAACTTCATAATCGTACCACAACCAAGGTACTTAGCATCATGTTCAAGTTCAAGTTATCTTTTAGCAATTAGGGTTGATATGTGTACCGAGGATTGGGGATGGAAGATCAGATGATGGAAACATGGTTCCTCTACACACAGACTTAAAGCTAGAACCTGAGTACCTCCTTGGAGCATTCAGGGGTAACTAGAACTACATGTTGTGAATGCAATGACATTGCACTGTACTAATACCCGAACAAAAAGGTGATACTGATGACATATAAGTTGTGAGTCTTTTTCTATTTGAAGGATTAAACAATATCATCCCACACGGAGCAATTCAAATAAAAAGGTCTGGATTAAAATGATCTTACAAAATATACAAAAATATCACAATATACAGTACAATATAACAAGAGTCAAAGTTCAAGAATTTAAGAGTCGGATGGCAACTGGCAAAAACGAATTTCTTTTCCAGTTTGTTCTACATGCCGGGCATTGAAAGCGACGCCCATGAGGCATGAGCTCGAAATCACTGAACAAGGCATGGTTAACATTTTTTAGAATAGCTCTATAAAGGAAAAAAGTTAAAACGTTCTCAATAAAGGAATTATAAAAAACCATGAGAATTACTTTATCGGCATTAAAATGGTTCAGCTTCCTTAACAGATAAAGTCTCTGGTGTCCTTTCTTTACTATTGCCTCTGTATTTAATTCCCAGCTGAGATTGTCCTCAAATATAGTACCTATAGGTATTTAAAGGAATGGACAATATCGCTGGTTCGTCAGTGGGGGATACCAGATGGCTGCGTCCTTTCTCTTTCCTAAAATCTACAATTATCTCCTTGGTTTTGGTCACATTGAGTTCCAAGTAGGAGTTTCCAAAATTGGATAGAACCATCTAATGCGGAACCATGACCGTCCGGTGAATTTTGAAGGAGAGACAGCAAGACAGTGTCGTCAGCAAATTTGAAAAGATGACTATTGTCCTGTTTGCTCCGACAGTCATCCGTGTATATAATATACAGGAGAGGAGAGAAGACGCAACCCTGCGAAGATCAAATACTTGTCATTACGTACATTCGTTGATACTAAAATTATCAAAAATCTATCTATAGTAAATCATGAGTTGATTCCAAATTATCAAGACTCATTAATTAATCAACAATAGCACATACCGCTAATGAATTTCAATTTTCTTCTAGCTAACATCATTTTTCCTATTTCATGACGATACAATAGGAAATACAGGAAAAACATTATTTGCACCAAATACTTCCAAAATATAAATATAATATATATAAACATAATTTAGTTTTACGCTATTTTAAGAAAATTTGAGTTTTTGTAAAAGGTCAATGACCTTTTGACCTCTAGTTACGTATAACTGTTGTATTAATTGTTTTTTTAATGTATATTATTAGTAGGATATATATATTCTACACATTGGTACTAAAGCTATTTAGATATGATTATAAAACAATGGATTATAGGCATAAACGCTACCCCCTACCCCAAAATTGTTTACATTACGTTTAATCAAGAATCAATTTTAATAAGAATAGTACATCATTACTTTTAAAATTCTTCTAGTTAACATCATGTTTTCTATTTCATATATCGATAGGTACAGATAAAACACAATTTTGATTAAATGCATATACAATTATGGCATAATATTACAGTTAATCATTTTTTAAAGGAAAAAAATGAGTTTTTGTAAAAGGTTAATAACCTTTTGACCTCTAGTTATATAAATAAATGTTGCATTTTGTTATTTTAAATTGCATATTAGAAGGAAATATATATTCTACACATTGATATCAAGATTATTTAGATTGGATTATAAAACCACAAGTTATGGGCATAAATGTTACCCCCTACTCCAAAATATTTATGGAATAAAATAACTATATAGTTGTTGAGATTACGTAAAAAATAATGTGTTCCAATGCTTCAATTTTCGTTGACTTTTAATATGTCATTATAAACTACATTTGGAATGAAAAAATTAATGTTTCGTTACTATTGCAATTTGTGGTGGGTTTACCTCTAAATATCACTAGATTGACTGAACTTTATTATTTGCGTATAGTTGCATGTCTGTGAAGTCTGGCGCCCTCTAAAAATTAATATTTAGTTTTATTTGTATTAATTGAGAGTTTGTTAAGTGGTTAGTCGTTGTAATTCGCAGTTTAGTATATTACATGCAACTATGGGGCCTTTATGTTTGAGGAATATGTTTGTATCGTCCGCGAATATAATAAGTTCGACAACTTTGCTTCAAAAAATATGTCATTAATAAATAACAAAAATAGCAATGGGCCAATGGTAGATCCCTGTGGAACACCAACTTTTACTTCTCTTTTTATTGATTTGTGTGATTCAATAGTAACATACTGAGTTCTGTGGTCTAGGTAACTCCTAAACCAGTCTAACACAATACCACGTATGCCATAGAATTCCATTTTATTGATTAGTATTCTATAGTGATCGATCGTATCGAAAGCTTTCGACAGATCTAGGAAAACACCTATAATGAATGAGTTGTTATAAATTGCTGATGTTATTTTTTCTAGTGTGTGTAGTAGAGCATGTGCATTTGAATGTTTTTGTCGGAATTCATATTGATATTGATTTATTATGTTGCATTTATTAAGGTATGAAATGGTTTGGTCGTAGACAACTCTTTCATACATTTTAGAAAGACATGGTAAGATTGATATGGGTAAATAATTATTAGGGTTTTGCCTATCGCCACTTGTAAATACAGGTATAGTTTTGGCACATTTTAGGGGAACATCAGAGAATCGGCCAGTGGCGAGTGAAACGTTTATTAAGTGTGAAATAGGTTTTGTAAGGTAGACGGAATTTTACTTGATATAGTGAGCACTGATATCATCGTGACCTGGTGTTTTATCTGTTTCTAATTTATTAATGTATGTCATTATTTCGTATTCTGTTGTGGGTCTGAAATACATAGAATTAAGGTAGTTACCAGTCAAATATGACGTTGGATCAATGGCAGGGTTGTTATCATGGTTAATTTTGTCAGCTAATTGTTTTCCAATATTAATAAAATAAGAATTGAATGCATCGGATTTTGTTTCTGGGTTAGTGTATGTCTCTGTCCCATGTTTGCAGTTTGGATTTTTTCTTCCTACCTAAAAGTTGATTAATGGCATTCCCCGTTTCTTTCATATTGTTTTAATTTTTTTCAAATTATTAAAATAGTATTCCTTTTTTCGTTTTCTAATAATATTTGTAAGTACGTTTGTATATTTAACTTTATTTATGTTTGTCGGTCTACGTTTGTATTTGCTATATAATTTGTTTATAGTAACAATTGACTTAGCAATTGATTCCGTTATCCAAGGAGATTGAAGTTTATTAGCTTTGAGTTTAATCTTTTTTATTGGAAAGCATATATTAACTAATGATTGCAGAGTTGTGGAAAAATGTTGATATGCTTTGTTTGCGTCATTTGATTCTAGGACATCCTGCCACTGTTGATTTGCAAGTTCATGCTTAAAATGATCAATATTGTACTGTTTATTTTCGCGTTTATAACAGTATACGTTGTTATGATAATGGTGAGTTTCGGATGTGTTTATGCAGAATATTGGAAGGTGGTCGGATGTATCCAAATATAATTATGATACCAGTATTTATATTATTTGTTAGATGGGAATTGTAGAGAATATTATCTATTATGGAAGCATAGTTTTTTGTTATTCTTGTGGGCTTATTAATAAGAAAAGTAAAGGACTGGGACTGGATATTGTCAAGGTGGGATTCGATGTTTTTGTCTCTCATGTGTTGGCTAATGTCTAGGTTCATATCACCAGTAATGTATGCTGGCTTATTTTCTTTGTTAATCATATGCATGACTATTGACAACTAATCGTTGATACATTTGTATCAGGGGGACTATATATTACTCCGCAAGATATTGTTTTATTTTCTATTTTAACATCAATAAATATAGATTCTCCTTCGGTCAGTATTGAAGAGATGTCATTTCGCATCTCGTAACTATGGGTTTCTGATAGATAGAGAGCAACGCCTCCTCCCTTTCGTCCTACCCTATTATTATGGATAAATGTATATTTTGGTATTTCGTACAGTGATGTTGTAGAATATGGAGAAATCCATGTTTCTTTTAGGGCAATAATTGAAAAGGAGTGATTTATTGAATTAATCAGATTCAAAATATCATCGAATTTGTTGACCATGCTACGGCAGTTCAGGCTTAGAATGGAGAAGTGATTGGCATGTATCGAGTTTTTAAAACTTAGATTAAAATCGTTTATCTGGTAATATTTAATTTCTTCAACTTTGGAACTTGGAAATCGAAGAAACAATGGTAAATGCAGAGATTGTTATTATTAATTAAGCCTGCACTATTAACTAACTTTCAATAAAAGTTAAGTAGAATATGAGAAAAAAAATGTATTAAATATTATTATTGTTGCTGTGTTGTTATGTAATATAGACAAGAGCTTTTAGTTTTGTATATGACGATTTTCCAATTTTCAAGCTAGCGCGTGAGATGATGTGGGCCTATAATAATTTGTTTACTTTAGTTTGTTTTTTTCTTTCTTTCTTTTTATTTGTTTCATCTCATGAAAGTGGTGACTTGGGATATTTCTTTGGCACAATAACTAATATAAAGACATTGAAACATCAATTCCCAAAATAAATATTTCACTTTGTTAAGATTTCGAACAATGACTTAAGATGACAAAACATAATCAGATGTGATTATACTTGTTGACAATAATGGTAGAAGTATCATACCAACATTTAAGAAAAAAGAATTACTCTAGTAGCTAGATCAACTTTCGTATGCACTTTGAGTTCCAGAGAATTTGACTTCAGAAATTGGTTTAGGATGGTCAAACAATCATTATTTGCTTGGTTACACATTTTGAAAATGTGGCGAAAGGTCAAAAGGTCAGGGTGAAAGGTTATCAAACTAAACACCAATAGGTCCTTAAATCTCGACAACCACTGGTCACAGCGAGGTAATTTTGGTCTCAAATTGATAAGAAGGTTACATTTATATTCAGTCTAATGAGACATTTTAGTCAAAAATGACCGGAAATGCCATTTCTGACCTTTGACCCACACCCCAGGGCATGTATGTATCTCCGTAACTACTGATCGTAGACACTTGAATTTGGTCTTAAATTGTTTGAAATAAACATTTAGTTATTTTTTTGCACATTTTTAAAAATGTTACAAAAGGTGAAAGGGTCAGGGTCAAGGGTTATATGAACAAATATAAATAGATACTTGTATCTCGGCAACCACTCGTCGCTGCAAGTCAATTTTAGTCTCAAAATGTTCAGAAGGCATGCTTTCATATTCAATCTAATGAGACATTTTAGTCAAAAATGATCAAAAATGCAATTTCTGACCTTTGACCCACATATCATGGCATCTTCATATCTCTGTAAGTACTGGTCGTAGAAACTTAATTTGGTATCAAATTTGTTACGGGCTTCGCATGAGTCCGAGCGGTTTGCTTATATAGTCATATAGGAGAAACTTCCGAGCGGTTTAATATTTAAAGTTATCCAACAAACATGAACATCAAAAATGCAGTAAAGTTAAAGTAAAAGTATATTTCTTTAATGAACAGGCGCTCTTGCTGGCCTGTGTCTGTTCACCTTCATACCAAAACTAAAACTAAACTTAAAACATATCATCTTAACTATTTAAAAAACCCACCCTTACTTCTGATTGGCCAACAATATTCCAAGTAGTTTGATAAGTTAGCCTTTTTCAAAAATTGAGACAAAATTACCGTTAACTTTGTCTGGGGCTTTTTTTCTAGGCCACATGGTACCATATGATATGTATAACTGTAAGAGGAGTAACTAAAGGTTACTGGATAATAACCTCTTTAGCATGAGTTATTATCACACCCCCCTACTGAATAAAAGAGTGTGTCACTCTTCTAAAAATAGTATGTCCTTAACTACAGTACTTAATAACTAAACCAATATAATATGAGAATATAAAACTGAAATGTTCAAAGTAGTTTCAAATGTTTAGCTTGCAGTATTAAAATTAAAAATGCATTGTTTATAATTTCTACTGCTACATCATCAAAATGTAAAGTTCATTGTTCAAGTTATTGTTCATCAATGGTATGGTGTCCACTGTGTTAAATTTAACTTCAAAATCATAAAGTGTTCTGCAGTTCTGCAAAAATCACGCTGTCAAAAGTAAAATATCAATCAAATTAATTACATAAAAGTTTTTCTTCAATGCTCCTCATTTCACTGTTGCACTGCTGTCAATCATAAATGTAAGAGTTCATAAACAGGTCACAGTGTTCAAAGTTTGTATAAAAGAAGATGATGGGGTTAATGGTCACATTCATAACATTTTATGGCAACAGTTCGAGATGCACTTTATGCTTAATTCTACATCTTAAATAATATAATATCATAATAAAGCTGTACTACAATACAGTAAAGTGTCTAATACCAAGTGTAAGTTGGTAGTACATATAACCTTCAATATTGTGAAGTGCTCTGGCCAATTGTTAGTTGGTGATGCTAAATATAATCTTTACTGACAATATAGATATTATAATTTTTTTTTTTTTTTAACCAATTTTACACAATTTTTATAATGGTCACAATATATATAGATTCTTTGTGAGAATCATTTCGTTTGTATCTTAATACTTAATTTTACTATATAAAGTGGGATTATTTGTGATAATCCTTATAACATACACATTTTGGTCTGATGAAGCTTGTGTACTCACTTAACTATAAATTAAAATAATGCGATGTACCGTTCCGTATGTTCCCTGAATTACTAACATCGACGTGACAAACTGTCAGCATTGGTGTTTGTTATACCTTTGCGGTATTGTATATCAAAAGTAAATTGTTGTAGAGTCTTTGACCATCTAATTAGTCTATTATTTGAATGGCGGGTATTGTTAAGCCATTTCAACGCCTTGTGGTCAGTTATAACTGTAAATTTGTGCCCTTGTAAGTAATATCGTAACTTGTTAATTGACCATACTATAGCTAAACATTCTTGTTCAGCAACTGAATAATTTAACTCATTGGGCAACATCCTTCTACTAAGGTAAACAATAGGATGTTCATTACAATCAGTATCTAACTGGCTTAAAACAGCTCCAATTCCTGTTTTCGATGCATCAGTTTGTAGTAAAAATGGTTTATCAAAGTTTGGTGCTCTTAAAATGGGGTGAGCAATAAGCTGAGATTTTAAATCTGTGAATGCTTTATCACACTCAGGCGTCCAATTTACTCTCTTAGGTTCGGCTTTTTTAGTCAAGTTTATCAAGGGTCTTGCTATGTCATCATAGTGTAGAATAAACTTCCTATAATACCCTGTCAATCCCAAAAATGACCTGACATTCTTCTTAGTTTGAGGGGTAGGGAATTTCTCTACCGACTCTATCTTATCTAACATAGGCTTTATTTGGCCATCCCCTATGGTATGTCCAAGGTAGTTTACAGTGCTGTTAGCAAATTTCGATTTAGATGGCTTAATAGTAAGACCAGCTTCTGAAATTTTACTTAATACAATATCTAAATGATTTAAATGATCTTGCCACGTATTAGAGAAAATCGCAATATCGTCAATATATTGTCTGCAAAATGCGGAACATCCCATCAACACAGTATCAACTAGCTTTTGAAATGTCGCACTAGAATTCATCATACCGAACGGCATGACCCTATATGCAAACTGCCCAAAAGGTGTCACAAATGCTGATTTTGCTTTAGCTTGCGGATCTAGAGGTACCTGATAAAATCCCTTAGTCAAATCTAGGGTTGAGATATATTTAGCTTTAGCTACTTCATCAAGTATCTGATCTATCCTAGGAATAGGATAAGGATCAAATTCAGTTATCTTGTTCAATGCACGGTAATCAGTGCACACGCGAATATCACCGTTAGGTTTTGGTACAACGACAATAGGAGATGCATATGCACTAGTTGACCTCTCAATGACCCCTAGACTCAACATACTGTCCACCTCTTCTTTGACTTTTGTCATCATTGAATGTGGTGTCCTGTAAGCACGTTGTCTGATTGGTGTTTCATGAGTAGTTTTTACTGTATGTGTAAGTACATTAGTTTTTCCAGGCACATCAGAAAATGCCTTAGTATGTTTCTTAAGTGTATTGGTTAGTTCCCGTTTTTGTTTTGTAGAAATGGAGTCTGCAATTTTTACATCTTTCCATGTTTGTGTTTGTTTATAGGATGGACCTATACTGTCATCAAGAAATTGTGTTTCGAGATCATAATCAACAGGCTGAACAAGTGATTCATTGCCTATTTCTTGAATTACCCCAGTTACACAGTAACATTGAGATATTTGCCGAGCGTCTTCTTGTGTGTACCATTTCTTGATTAAGTTAGCATGTATAATTCTATGAGATTTACGTTTATCAGGCATATGTATTTCATAATCCACCTCACCAACCTTTTTAGTGATTTTATATGGACCTTGCCATTTCGAATCCAACTTTCCCGCGCCTTCTGGGAGGAAAATTAAGACCTCTTCACCGACTTTATAGTGTATATCTTTTGCAGTTCTGTCGTAATAAGATTTCATTTTCTGTTGCTTTTTCTGTTTAGTGTGATTTGCACTAGCCATCCATTTAGTTAAGTTGTGAGCTATCCCTAACAAGTGTGAAGGTATGTCTGTTTGAGTGTTCTCGCCAAGGAATCCTTGCTTAATTAAGCTTAAGGGACCCCTTATTTGTCTACCATATAGTAAGTGAAATGGTGAATATCCTGTGAATTCACACGGTACTTCTCTATAAGAGAATAACAGCAATGGAATATACCTATCCCAGTTTTCTCGTTGGACATGAGACAGCGAATTAATCATAAGTTTCAGTGTACCTATAAAACGCTCCGTAAGTCCGTTAGTCTGTTGGTGATAAGGCGTAGTAGGAATTTTCTCAATTCCCAATTTTTTGCATAGTTCTACGATAATTTGAGACATGAAGTTGGTACCTTGGTCATGAATAATTTGACTAGGTAAACCCACTCTCGATAATACAGTGATTAAACTCTGTGCTACAGTTACCGCGGTTTGATCGGGTATTGGAATGGCTTCTGGATATCTAGTTGCATAGTCGCACAATACTAAAAGATATCTATTTCCATCCTCTGTAACACAAAATGGACCTGCAATATCTATTCCAATTCTTTTAAACGGAATATCAATGATTGGTAATGGTCGCAATAGTTGTTTTTGTTTCTTTGTTTTTGTCAAATACTGACATTGAGGACATGTTTTACAATGTTCTCTAACTTGATGGTTTATTCCAGGCCAATAAAAATGTTGGGTTATCCTATCCTGTGTCTTTTGGACACCTAGACGTCCAGTTTTGTCATGAGCTATATTTATAATGTGTTCTCTGTACTCCTGTGGTACAACTATTTGGTCATCGATTTGTTTGCGGAAACGTGTCTGTGGTTGGCATTTTCTCATTATAATCCCATTTTCTTTATAAAAACAGACATCTTGATCTTTTGTGCATGATTTATCTTTTACCTCACTTCGAATAAATTTCAATGTTTCATCTTTTTCTTGTAGTTTTATCAAGTCTTTAATGTCGCTGTGCAACAAGGATTTTGCCTCTGGTGTGTTTGGCAAATTGTAATCAAGTGATTCTTTGAAATCAAGTGCCACATTTTCTGATGTTGTTTGATTTTGTTCAAGATATTGTCTAATACAATCCTGAGCTTTTATTTCGGGCAATACACGAGTTTGTGCTCTAGTAACTACTAGTACATCTTTTGGTTTGTCCTATTTATTTTCTGGGTCTAGATCATTGCCCAATAGACCATCACTACCAAGGCCTTCTATTACACCAACGATAACTTTGGTAATATGTACCTCAGCGGTAGGAATTTCTATGTTAGTGCGGCCTATGCCTCGGACTAAGGTATACGAACCTGTGAGACTCTTTTGGGGAATAAACTGTTTATCAATCAATGTAATTGACGATCCTGTGTCTCTCAAAAATGTTATGGCTTTACCCTCAAGTATACCATTAATTAAGAAAGCTTTGTTCAAAGGCTCAGTCTTTGATGAGCCACTATGCACCGTGATGCACTTTAAGGAATCGTGCGGTCGTTGATTTTTTTGTCTTTGATTTTGATTTTGCCGACCTTGTGTGTTGCTAAATCGGGGAGGTTGTTGAGGAATAAATTGCCTGTTTAATGAATTCAGATCTTGCTGATAGCTAGCATTAAAGTTTGGTCTGAATTGATGCTGATTTTGTGGATTTGTAGCCGGCCTGTTAAATGCACTGTGATTTGGTGCAGAAGGAGGCGGGTTAAACCTTGGCCTGTTGTAAGTTGGTCTGTCAAACCTTGGTGGTTTGCTATTGTAGGGCTGCGGTCTGTAATGACTATTTGTGCCTATTTGCTTATTATTTAGCTTATGGCGTTGCCAATAATTAGGTATTATGCTGGCATACTCCTCCGCCTCTCTGGCAAAGTCAGCTGTATTTAATACTTTCTTTTGAAGTAAATGCTGGCGCATATCATTGGGAATGTTCTCTAAAACCTGTTCGCGTATTATTAATTGCGAAATACCTGCCGCATCATCAGCCGCAATGCCAGAGTATCTCACCCAACAATCAAAATTATGCCCAACCTTTGTAATGTAGGAACGTATGCTTTCATTGTCATTTCGCTTTAAGTTCCTAAATTTTTGTCTGTAATGTTCTGGGGTCAGTTGAAACACTTCCAGTATCGTACATTTTAGGGTTTCGTAATCAAAATTTTCGTCCATGGTGGTATTCATGGAGTCTCGAGCCTTTCCCTCAATGCATTGGGAGATGCGTCGAACCCAAGTGGATTCCTCCCATTGTTCCCTTTTAGCATAACTTTCGAATGCCGTAAAATAAGCGTCAGCATCGATATTATTAGTTAGTTTTTGTTTATATCGATCTATTTTTGTGGAGGCATATGAACTTGTGGTGCTATGACCATCATTACTCTCTCGTTGTATTTGAGCTCTTATAGTTTCAACATTTTCGTCTCGTGCTAATGTCTTATTTGCAATCTCTCTATCATATTCAATCTTTTTCCGTTCTAATTCTAACTTTTCTTTTTCCATTTCGATTTTTTGATAGGCCAACCAATCATGCATGTGCATCAAAATCATTTTACCCCCAATTTCTACAGAAATTTTATCAAGTACCATATCCGGAATGTCGGTCTCGTTACCAGTATTTTGAGTGGTTTCAGGTATAGCTGGTACAACAGTACTATTTTGAGAAGCAGCCTGAGAAGTTTGTGCTTCATCGGTATTCATTATGGAACTTTGTTGAGATCTTAAGATCCTACTTGACTTATGTTTAGGCATTAATGTACTTATACAATATATAATGACTATGACTTAAGACTTAGTAAGATATATATAACAAAACTTAAACTATAGTGCATCACAAACTTTTACCACAAAATGAAAAATGTACCTTTAACTTGGAACTCATTGATGATATAGACAGAAAGTTTTCCTTCCCTTAGCGTTTCTGGCATGAAAACAATGTCATCCACAATGTTGGTAAAGTCTTGTTTCAGATCAAAATTCAAGTCAAACAATCCATCAAAAAAAATTGTGAAGTGGTCCACCACAGCACAGTTCGTCTAATGTTAATAGTAACGGGTTAAAAACGTTTCCAGCACCGCTGCCACCATGTTACGGGCTTCGCATGAGTCCGAGCGGTTTGCTTATATAGTCATATAGGAGAAACGTCCGAGCGGTTTAATATTTAAAGTTATCAGACAAAGATGAACATCAAAAATGCAGTAAAGTTAAAGTAAAAGTATATTTCTTTAATGAACAGGCGCTCTTGCTGGCCTGTGTCTGTTCACCTTCATACCAAAACTAAAACTAAACTTAAAACATATCATCTTAACTATTTAAAAAACCCACCCTTACTTCTGATTGGCCAACAATATTCCAAGTAGTTTGATAAGTTAGCCTTTTTCAAAAATTGAGACAAAATTACCGTTAACTTTGTCTGGGGCTTTTTTTCTAGGCCACATGGTACCATATGATATGTATAACTGTAAGAGGAGTAACTAAAGGTTACTGGATAATAACCTCTTTAGCATGAGTTATTATCACAAAATTGTTCGAAATATACATATTTACATTCATTGTAATAGAAAATGTGGTTAAAAGATGAACAGAAATACTATTACTAATGTTTCAAACAAAAACCATATCTCTACATAACTTATCCTTAGACAGTAATGTTATGCAATAAATGATACTTTAAATTGTTTCAATTTCAAGTACTAGTTATTGCTGTCCCCAAGAACATTTTGATATAAACGTCAAGCTCAACAGTTCTTTTCAGAATGCTAGAAGTAACTTGCCATGTGTATCCGATTAAACACCCCGGGCATTTATTGTTCAAAAGGGTTTTTAGGGGGAGGGGAGGCATCTTTATGTATAATCAAATAAATACCACCTAGATGTAAAAAAATACAGCACAATTAATATCAAAAAATGATAAAATTATTTCAAAATGCTTGGTAAATTGTAGATTATGGTAGTTAATGAAATGTGTTGTGATGCAATTATTGTGTAAATGCATGTGGCGAGCGTATTCGATTCCACATGATGTTCTATTGGAGGGAATGGTGGCGTTTATTTGAGGGAGGCTTTTTTTCAAAGCGGGTTTTAATTCGAATAAATACTCTAATTTTAATAATTATAATTCGTTTCTCAACTGATAAAAGGTGCTTTACATGATTCGTTTTCTTTTTTTATGCATTTTAACGAAATGTTTCTGTCTTTTAGAATAAAAGTGACACTCATAGATAACATTAAATGGATCTTCTCCTCCAGGTGCCAGTATAATGATATAAAACAATGACATATCATTATCCTGACACGATTGCACTCATAATGGATCTTCATTCTATTATCATCTGTTTGTTTGTGACTACAATTTGACAACAATCTTTTGCATATTTTTAAATGCCAATACATAGTTTCATTACTATTTTACAATATGTCCAGTTTTCCTGAAAACACACTTGTGTACTGTAGTATAGTGTTGTAGTATGATTTTATCATGATAACTTTTGATGCTTTTATTGTCAATGCATTCAGTACCTAAAACATGTCAAAGTTTCTAGTGGTATTGATAATAAATCTCCAGAAACATATTTGTTTTATTATCTACACTGGGAACAGACGTGTATAATATACCATTCAAAAATATTATGCAACAGTGTTACGGAATAATGACAATGAATTGGTCTATTATAGTTGTCTCTGATTGTACTTGCACCAGGATAGAATGAGGTTTAATCCAGTTATTATTCTTATTATATTAATTAATTTTTGTTATCTGGGGTGTATTTATTTGATTATACATGTTACCATTATTACACCCAATCAAAATAAACGCCTTCCCTGAATAAATAATTCGGGTAAGTATGGTACTGTAAGTTACTTCTAGCATTCTTAACTGTTGAGCTCGAGTATTTATTCGAATTAACACCCGCTTTGAATAAAAGCCTCCCTCAAATAAACGCCACCATTCTCTCCAATAGAACACCATGTGGAATAAACGCTCCGCCACATGCATTTACAAAATAATTGTATCACAACACATTTCATTAACTACCATAATTTTTATTTATTTTATTTTATTTTATTCAAACTCATTCAACAGCGGGAAACCCGCCCCTTACAGAATGGAATAAACTATACCATATAAAAATATATAAAAATCTTAAAATCTAGCAACACAAATTTATACAATTTTACTAATTTTATTACAAAAACAATTATAACGGTCAAAAAAGAGATCAATAGAATTATCTTTAACAACACAATTATTAAAAAGAAGACAAATACGTGAAATAAATCCATTCTTGGTAACATTAACACGACAATACGGCACATAAAGAAGATTACATTTGGAATTACGAGTACGACAACCAACAGCTTTAACATGAAAGGAAAACAAGGAGATAAAATTACAATTGAAACGGGAATTCATACATTTATACAAAAACTGAAGATCGAACACAGAACGACGAGAGACAAGCGAAGGAAGAGAGACAGACAAAGGAGGACAGTGACAAGTAGAATACACAAAACGAACAAAACGATCTTGGACTCTTTGAAGACGGGTACTATGAACAGACGAAAACGAATTAGACACAACACTACAGTATTCAAGATGGGGACAGACAAGAGAAACATATAAATTTATTAAAGTATTAATCTACAATTTACCAAGCATTTTGACATAATTTTATCATTTTTTAATATTAATTGTGCTGTATTCTTTTACATCTAGGTGGTATTTATTTGATTATACATGTTACCATATTATACCCCAAATGAAGATGCCTCCCCTGCCTCTAAAAAACCCTTTGAACAATAAATTCCCGGGGCCTTTAATCGGATACACATGGCAATTCTGAAAAGAACTGTTGAGCTTGACGTTTATATCAAAATGTTCTCGTGGACAGCAATAACTAGTACTTGAAATTGAAACAATTTAAAGTATCAGTTATTGCATAACACTGTCTAAGGATAAGTTGTGTAGAGATATGTTTTTTGTTTGAAACATTACTAATAGTATTTTCTGTTCATCTTTTAACCACATTTTCTATTACAATGAATGTAAATATGTATATTTCGAACAATTTGATACCAAATTTAAGTTTCTACGACCAGTACTTACAGAGATATGAAGATGTATGGTATGTGGGTCAAAGGTCAGAAATGGAATTTCTGATCATTTTTTTACTAAAATGCCCCATTAGACGGAATATAAATGCATGCCTTCTGAATATTTTGAGACCAAAATTGACTTGCTACGACCAGTGGTTGCCGAGATACAAGTACCTTTAATTATTTGTTCATATAACCCTTGACCCTGACCCTTTGACCTTTTGTAAAATTTTTCAAAATGTATAACAAATAACAAAATATATATTTCAAACAATTTAAAACCAAATTCAAGTGTCTACGACCAGTAGTTACGGAGATAAATACATGCCCTGGATTGTGGGTCAAAGGTCAGAAATGACATTTTCGGTCATTTTTAACTAAAATGTCCCATTAGACTGAATATAAATGTATACCTTCTAATCAATTTGAGACCAAAATTACTTCGCTGTGACCAGTGGTTGTTGAGATTTAATGACATATTGGTGTTTGGTCTTATGACCCTTCACCCTGACCTTTTGATCTTTCGCCACATCTTCAAAATGTGTAACCAAGCCAAAAATGATTGTTTGACCACCCTAAACCAATTTCTGAAGTCAAATTCTCTGGACCTCAAAGTGCATACGAAAGTTGATCTAGCTACTAGAGTAAATTCTATCGTTGTTCATTTTTTTCCTAAGCAGTTGATGGCAAGGAAAAACATCGAGGGAAACGTTTTTTTTTTCGATACGTGAGGTAATTAAAATGTGCTGAATATTATGAAGGCGATTGGAGATTGTTTCCATTGTCGCTTAAAGTGGCAACGGAAAGTGTGGTAACTCATTGCAGTGTTTTAAATTTATTTCCACAATATAATAACATATATACAGGATAAAATCAGTGTTATGCTGAATAATTTAGACAAAACAATCTGTGATCGTCACACATCAACACGGAGCGTACAAAGACTATAAACATTTATTCTCTGTAAGCGCTTCATAACCCAATTTATCATGTGACTAAAAATGCAATGAACTGAAAGCAGAAATGTGTTTTATTCAATAATCCATGTATTTACCAATAGGTTATTGCTATTATGACAAATTATAGATAGAATTGGCCATAGTTATTGGAATTAATTAGTCTAATTGCTTGAAAACCAATCCATACTTGTTATGTTCTATCTGTATCAAATTCAGATCGTCCGGATGAAAGAATATTCTATTTATTATTTACAGCCTGCGTGACATGAATTTTTTTAAATTGTATATTGATGTAAAATGTATTAATTAATTTTCTACACTTTTTGTGCTGCACCTCATGATTAATTTATCTTAGAGTCCTACGTGAAAATAACAATAACAATTTAATTATTGTATTTTCATATAAAAATTTGTCTATTCTGCAATGTTTTATTAGTTCCTGTTATATTGCAATTTAATTAAAACTGCAAGAATAAATTAATTATAAAAACAGGAAAATAATAACACAGCGTGATGTATTGTACAAGATAATAATGATAGCACTACTTAATTAATATTTATTACGCGTGCGTGCCGAAATGTGCGTCAGTAAAATAAATTTGCAAACTGTTCTCATCAAAATCATCGGTTGGTGTAAACCATTTTTAAAGTCATGATTATAATATTCATGTTGATGTAAGTTATAAGAACTCTAAATAAATTACATCTTTACCAATTTGAAGCCATTTTGCATTACAGTAACATTATTAACTGTGTGTTAGCAGTAATGATCAGATCAGGAGGACAACATTTCGACATGTTTTACGGATTCAATCTGATCATTATCATCGGTATCTTTATACTAATCTGTATCATTTCAACCACATCAGGTAAGAATGCAAGCAATTGTTAACAGAAATTTGCCGAGGCATCGAAAATAATATTCATTCATTCAGGCTTATCGCCTGACTTTATTTACTTTAGGCCTCTGGCCCCTAGTTATTAACAAAATAATAATTACATTGAAAAATAAAGCAATTTATGGTCACAAGATAAATGAATTAATTAATTTTGCTCTCTAAGCAAAACATATATCTTAACTTATAAGGATGATAAATATATTTAGATAGATTATCAATAATTATTGGATCCTGTGATGATATTAAACGGTAGAATTTAAAAGTATTTGGATTTTCAAAAAATAAAGAAGGTATAAATTTTTTTCTGATTTCCTTGTAACGAGAGCAAACCGTAATAAAATGATATTCATCTTCAACTTTATTTACATTACATATTTTACATAGCCTATTGCTGGACTCTATTCTTTTCCATCTTTCCTTTTCTACCTCTAGTTGAAGTGTGCCCAGTCTTAGTTGACTTAAAGCTCGCTTATATCTATTATCAAGGGTCTGTAGTAAGTATCCATCTACTCCGAAATTGTTTTTGAACATTTTATAATATCTTAATTTTGAAGAAATATTTATGCTTTCATGAAAGGATTGGCGTTCCATATCGGTTAGCTTTTCTTTTATTTTATTAATTATATAAATTTATCAAGGACATGTGAAAACCATAATATGGTCATGGAAGCATATTATGCTTCCATGACCAATAGAGCATAACATATGTTTTACATCGCTTACCCAACAATTACTATTATTTGGCGCTTTGTGAAGTTGAGATTTATAACATTTCTTTGCATATTTGTCCTCGTTCATATTTACTAGTCTTACCCAATAACGGATAACATTGAGTACACTTTCGATTGATAAAGAGAATCGTCCACATTCTCCTATAATTGAAACATTTGCGGCTGATTTCTCGACACCTAAAACATATCTACAGAAATTATTTTGAATATCATCAATTTTTTGGTTGTTTAGTTTTCCCCATATTTCGCTACCATACAGTATAATTGGGTTTATTTTAACATCAAATAAGCAGTTCCAAATATTCACTGGTAGATGACCATATTTCTGATATACTATATTTTTGAGTGAGAAAAGTGCTTTATTAGTCTGTGTATTATTTTGTTCTCTGGCCTTTTCCCAATTTTTTTTATGCATTGACGATCAAACCATGTATTCTTAGGATTTTTTTTGCATTTTTTTTTGTAATTTTGTTTGTTTTTTTTGTATTCTAAAGTTCTATAAAGTAATTAGGGATTCATCAATATCCTTTTTTTTAATATTTTCATTAATATCATCAAGAAATTTGAAAATGTGTTCATCATTAGGTGATCATTTAGAATAAAATGATCACCTATTGTTATTGTACAAAATCTTTATTATTATTGTTATTATTATTATTGGTTATCCGCCTCAAGCGGATAACCTTCGTTATTGTAGTGTTTCTTTTTGGTTATCCGCCTCAAGCGGATAAGCCCTTGGAATTGTAGTGTTTCTTTTTTTTTATTGGTTATCCGCCTCAAGCGGATAAGCCCTTGGAATTGTAGTGTTACTTTTTGGTTATCCGCCTCAAGCGGATAAGAATTTGTTATTGTAGTGTTACTTTTTTTTTTTTTTTATTATTCTTCTTTCTTTCTCAGATTTTGTGTACGCGTTTTCCCTTGAACATGTTAACGTAACGTGTTGTAACTTGGTCAACATATTGACAATTAACTGAAGATGTACTGCCAAGCTTTTTGACAATGTCAGATCCGCGTAGCGTAAGTTACGCGCGATTTTCTGAAAATCTTAAATCGGTCATAACTTCGAAACCGATAAATATTTTTTAACGAAATTTTCAGCCACGTTTTCTTCACATCAATGGCTAACTTTTGGAATGTTTAACAAATTTTTGGAGATTAGAAAGTTTTCGCGTAAATTGCGTTTGAAATATTTTACTCTTCTTATTTTGTGCACGCTGTTTCTCTTCAACGTGTAAACATAATATGTTGTAACTTGTTCAGCATTTAGACATTTTACTGAAGTTGTCCAGGCAAGCTTTTTGACGATGTCAGAGCCGCGTAGCGTAAGTTACGCGTGATTTTCTGAAAATCTTAAATTGGTTATAACTTCGAAACAAATGAATATTTTTTAACGTCATTTTCCGCCACGTTTGCTTCTCATCAATAGTTAACTTTTTTAACGCTACCGCAATTTGTAACATTAGAAAGTTCGCGCGTAAATGGCGTTTGAAATTTTAAAATGCTTCAAATCAATTTCTGATTAAATTAGAGCACGATTCAGGTCATTTTAAGCGTTAAAAAAATTGCCACTGGTGCGCACATTTTTACGCGCGCACGACGCAGGGAACACGTATGAACATTTCTTTTGCACGATTTGTGTTTTTAAATCTTCGGTTAACAATTTTACGTTATTTTATTCACTTTTCAACTTGAAAACGAGCACGTTAAACATAACAGGTTGCGCACGAAAACGTCAACAAATTGTGAAAATGTTGCAAAATATGTCTACTTTTAAAAATGAAACATTTCATCAGAATGCAAGGTTACCCCCATTTTTTATTTTATTTTCTTGCAGTGTATTAATCATAGGTCTAATTTATTATAGTCTTGAATGTTAAAAAGTGTTTGATAGCTACATTATTTGCATATTAAATGTAATTTTTGAAATAATTATCATCAAACTAACATAAACATATTCAAAGAGTAAAACAATATACATAACGTTTATCTTTTTTCTTTACATGTTAATATATAAAACTTGAAAGTATGCACTTTCATAATGTGTAACTGTTTAAAATTTGTGAAGATTTCATCATAGTAAAAATTATGATTTAAGTTTGATATGTAATAATCAACTTGCATCGAGGGGGTTCACGACATACCGAATGAACGAGGACTCTTTCTTCGGATTTTCTTCAGCAGGTGCTCATATGGCTCGATGTGTAGTGCAACCGACTTTGGTATCAGAGGTACCAGGATCGAATCCCATCACGGGAAAGCAATTAAATAAAAAGATTTGTTTGGTTTACACTGAAAGGACAGTTTTAATTTTGAATAGATATGTTTTGTTGCGGGCGGATAACCAAACTCGTCCTCAAGTGACGAGTTTAGATCTAGTTGGCGGAGGCGGGTAGGAGGCGGATAACCTTTGTTATTGTAGTGTTACTTTTTTTTTTTTTTTTTTTTTTTATTGGTTATCCGCCTCAAGCGGATAACCTTTGTTATTGTAGTGTTACTTTTTTTTTTTTTTTTTTTTTTTATTATTCTTCTTTCTTTCTCGGATTTTGTGCACGCGTTTTCTCTTTAACGTGTTAACATAACATGTTGTAACTTCGTCAACATATAGACATTTAACTGAAGATGTACTGCCAAGCTTTTTGACAATGTCAGATCCGCGTAGCGTAATTACGCGCGATTTTCTGAAAATCTTAAATCAGTCATAACTTCGAAACCGATAAATATTTTTTAACGAAATTTTCAGCCACGTGTTCTTCACATCAATGGCTAACTTTTGGAATGTTTAACAAATTTTTGGAGATTAGAAAGTTTTCGCGTAAATTGCGTTTGAAATATTTTACTCTTCTTATTTTGTGCACGCTGTTTCTCTTCAACGTGTAAACATAATATGTTGTAACTTGTTGAGCATTTAGACATTTTACTGAAGTTGTCCGGCCAAGCTTTTTGACGATGTCAGAGCCGCGTAGCGTAAGTTACGCGTGATTTTCTGAAAATCTTAAATTGGTTATAACTTCGAAACAAATGAATATTTGTTAACGTCATTTTCAGCCACGTTTGCTTCTCATCAATAGTTAACTTTTTTAACGCTACCGCAATTTGTAACATTAGAAAGTGCGCGCGTAAATGGCGTTTGAAATTTTAAAATGCTTCAAATCAATTTCTGATTAAATTAGAGCATGATTCAGGTCATTTTAAGCGTTGTAAAAATTGCCACTGGTGCGCACATTTTTACGCGCGCACGGCGCAGGGAACACGTATGAACATTTCTTTTGCACGATTTGTGTTTTTAAATCTTCGGTTAACAATTTTACGTTATTTTATTCACTTTTCAACTTGAAATGGCGTTCTACGAGCACGTTAAACATGACAGGTTGCGCACGAAAACGTCAACAAATTGTGAAAATGTTGCAAAATATGTTTACTTTTAAAAATGAAACAGTTCATCAGAATGCAAGGTTACCCCAATTTTTTATTTTATTTTCTTGCAGTGTATTAATCATAGGTCTAATTTATTATAGTCTTGAATGTTAAAAAGTGTTTGATAGCTACATTATTTGCATATTAAATGTAATTTTTGAAATAATTATCATCAAACTAACATAAACATATTCAAAGAGTAAAACAATATACATAACGTTTATCTTTTTTCTTTACATGTTAATATATAAAACTTGAAAGTATGCACTTTCATAATATGTAACTGTTTAAAATTTGTGAAGATTTCATCATAGTACAAATTATGATTTAAGTTCGATATGTAATAATCAACTTGCATCGAGGGGGTTCACGACATACCGAATGAACGAGGACTCTTTCTTCGGATTTTCTTCAGCAGGTGCTCATATGGTTCGATGTGTAGTGCAACCGACTTTGGTATCAGAGGTACCGGGATCGAATCCCATCACGGGAAAGCGATTAAATAAAAAGATTTGTTTGGTTAATACACTGAAAGGGCAGTTTTAATTTTGAATAGGCTACTTTTTGGAAAAGTCACAACTGAAAAGTACTTGAATGCGCAAGATATGTTTTGTTGCGGGCGGATAACCAAACTCGTCCTCAAGTGACGAGTTTAGATCTAGTTAGGTTATATGCATGATATGCATATAACCTCTTGATTCTGTCAAAATCTTTATTTATTTATTTATTAGGTTATATGCATTATCATGCATATAACCTCTTGATTCTGTCAAAATCTTTATTAGGTTATATGCATGATATGCATATAACCTCTTGATTCTGTCAAAATCTTTATTTATTTATTTATTTATTTATTTATTCTTTCCTTAGCACTATTTTGTCCGTGCATTATCTTGGCATCAGTTTAATCTAGCTAAGTCAAGTTTTCAGAGTATATTCCTTATGGCCAGGAATCGATGTGGTTATATTTTCACGATGCGTAATCAAAAATTACGCGGTCTACGCGCGATTTTACGAAATCACGTTTGTAATCATATCTTCACAAGCATGAATCACAATTAAACAAAATTTGGTACTCATAAATTTCAGGTCATATTTCATCATATGGCAATACAATTACGTGCGTAGCGCATATAACGCTTGCGTACGCGCGCTTAAAATGTTCAAAATTGTCAAAATTTATTTTCGATGAAATTAGAGTACGTTTCAGGCAATTTTAAGCGTTTAAAAAATTGCCATGAGTGCGCAAATTTTTGCACGCGCACTGCGCGTTAAACGTTAATGCGCACTCTTTTTGCCCGATTTCTGTTTTACAATCTTTCTTTAATAATATCATCATATTTGATTCAGGTTTCAACTCGGAATTGCGTTATACGAGCACGTCAAAAGTGATTGGCTACGCACGTATAAGTTAACAAAATGGTGAAAATATGCTAAATTTTTAAATTAATATATATCGTCAGAATGCAGGGGAACACCTATTTTTTATTTCATTTTCTTGAAGTGTATGTATCATATGTATGATTTATTATCAAATTAAGAGAACCAAAGTTGATTAAGTCATCATTAATTGCATATTAAATTTAAAAAAAATAATTTCGACAATCAAACAAATTATGACATTTTCTTAGGCCAAAATAACAAACTTAACATTAACTTTCTTCCTTCAAAAGTTCATATATTAAAGTTAAAAGTATGTAGTTTGACAGTGCATCATTTGTTTACATTTTAAAGATGTCATCATAGTAAAAAATTATAATTCATTTCGGTATGTAATAATCTATTTGCATCAAAGTGGTTACTGCATAGTAAATACACGGAGGAATCTTTCTACAAATTTTAGTCAGTTGTGTATGGCTCGGTGGTCTGTGCTCGTGTCTATGGCATTCAAGGTACCGAGATCGAGTCTCACCTTGGGAAACGAAATAAGATTTTTTTTTTATTATCCGTATTGTTTGTTCAAATTTATTTCTTAGTGTATAGATTATACACATGATTTATAATGAAATCTAGATAAAAATTAACTTATGTCTTTATTATTATGTAACAACAAATGTGGTTTATGACATTATACGCATATGGATCTTTGATCGGATTGTGATACCGGCTATGGTGTTCGCGTTAGCAAGGTACTAGGTCCTATCATATATTATAAATAATTAAAGATTCTGAGAAAATCAATCAATCAATATATCTTTAAAAAATCAATTATCTTTATTTAAATCAATGCATATAACCTATAATTCGTCATAGTGACGAATTAAATCTAGTTTATTGGTTATCCGCCTCAAGCGGATAACCTTTGTTATTGTAGTGTTACTTTTTTTTTTTATTATTCTTCTTTCTTTCTCCGATTTTGTGTACGCGTTTTCTCTTGAACGTGTTAACATAACATTTTGTAACTTGGTCAACATATAGACAATTAACTGAAGATGTACTGCGAAGCTTTTTGACAATGTCAGATCCGCGTAGCGTAAGTTACGCGCGATTTTCTGAAAATCTTAAATCGGTCATAACTTCGAAACCGATAAATATTTTTTAACGAAATTTTCAGCCACGTTTTCTTCACATCAATGGCTAACTTTTTCGCTCTTCAGCAAATTTTTGAACACTAGAAAGTCTGCGCGTAAACTGCGTTTGAAATTTTAAAATGCTCCTAATTTGTGCACGCTGTTTCTCTGTAACGCGTTAACATAACATTTTGTAACTTGTTCAACATATAGACATTTTACTGAAGTTGTCCAGCCAAGCTTTTTGACGATGTCAGAGCCGCGTAGCGTAAGTTACGCGTGATTTTCTGAAAATCTTAAATTGGTTATAACTTCGAAACAAATGAATATTTTTTAACGTCATTTTCAGCCACGTTTGCTTCACATCAATAGTTAACTTTTTTAACGCTATCGCAATTTGTAACATTAGAAAGTGCGCGCGTAAATGGCGTTTGAAATTTTAAAATGCTTCAAATCAATTTCTGATTAAATTAGAGCACGATTCAGGTCATTTTAAGCGTTTAAAAAATTGCCACTGGTGCGCACATTTTTACGCGCGCACGGCGCAGGGAACAGGTATGAGCATTTCTTTTACACGATTTGTGTTTTTAAATCTTCTGTTAACAATTTTACGTTATTTTATTCACTTTTCAACTTGAAATGGCGTTCTACGAGCACGTTAAACATGACAGGTTGCGCACGAAAACGTCAACAAATTGTGAAAATGTTCCAAAATATGTCTACTTTTAAAAATGACACAGTTCATCAGAATGCAAGGTTACCCCCATTTTTTATTTTAATTTCTTGCAGTGTATGAATCATAGGTCTGATTTATTATAGTGTTGAATGCTAAAACGTGTTTGATGGCTACATTATTTGCATATTAAATATAATTTTTGAAATATTTATCATCAAACAAACATAAACTTATTCAAAGAGCAAAACAATAAACATAACATTTATCTTTTTTCTTTACATGTTAATATATAAAACTTGAAAGTATGTACTTTCATAAAATATCAGCGTTTAAAATTTTTGAAGATTTCATCATAGTAAAATTTATGATTTAAGTTTGATATGTAATAATCAACTTGCATCGAGGGGGTTCACGACATACCGAATGAACGAGGACTCTTTCTTCGGATTTTCGTCAGCAGGTGGTCATATGGCTCGATGTGTAATGCAACCGACTTTGGTATCAGAGGTACCGGGTTCGAGTCCCGTCACGGGAAAACAATTAATTAAAAGGGTTTAGTTGGTTATTACACTGAGAGGGCAGTTTTAATTTTGAATAGCCTACTTTTTTTGGAAAAGTCATAACTTGGAAGTACTTGAATACGCAAGATACGCTTTGTTGCTGGCGGATAACCAAACTCGTCCTCAAGTGACGAGTTTAAGTTCTAGTTTATTTATTCTTTCCTTAGCACTATTTTGTCCGTGAATTATCTTGATATCAGTTTCATCTATCTAAGTCAATTTTTCAGAGTATATTCCTTATGGCCAGGAATCGATGTGGTTATATTTTCACGATGCGTAATCAAAAATTACGCGGTCTACGCGCGATTTTACGAAATCACGTTTGTAATCATATCTTCACAAGCATGAATCACAATTAAACAAAATTTGGTACTCATAAATTTCAGGTCATATTTCATCATATGGCAATACAATTACGTGCGTAACGCATATAACGCTTGCGTACGCGCGCTTAAAATGTTCAAAATTGTCAAAATTTATTTTCGATGAAATTAGAGTACGTTTCAGGCAATTTTAAGCGTTTAAAAAATTGCCATGAGTGCGCAGATTTTTGCACGCGCACTGCGCGTTATACGTTAATGCGCACTCTTTTTGTCCGATTTCGGTTGTACAACCTTTCTTTAATAATATCATCATATTTTATTCACTTTTCAACGCGTAATTGCCTTATACGAGCACGTCAAAAGTGACAGGCTACGCACGTGTAAGTTAACAAAATGGTGAAAATATGCTAAATTTTAAAATTAATATAGATCGTCAGAATGCTCGGGAACACATATTTTTTATTTCATTTTCTTGAAGTGTATGTATCTTATGTATGATTTATTATTAAACTAAGGGAACAAAAGTTGATTAAGCCATAATTAATTGCATATTAAATTAAAAAAAATTCATTTCGACAATCAAACAAATTATGACATTTTCTTAGGCCAAAATAACAAACTTAACATTAACTTTCTTCCTCCAAAAGTTCATATATTAAAGTTAAAAGTATATAGTTTGACAGTGCATCATTTTTGTACATTTTTAGAGATGTCATCATAGTAAAAAATTATAATTCATTGCGGTATGTAATAATCTATCTGCACCAAAGTGGTTACTGCATAGTAAATACACGAAGGAATTTTTCTACAATTTTTAGACAGTTGTGTATGGCTCGGGGGTGTGTGCTCGTGTCTATGGCACTCAAGGTACCGAGATCGAGTCTCACCTTGGGAAACGAAATAAGATTTTTTTTTTTATTATCCGTATTGTTTGTTCAAATTTATTTCTTAGTGTATATATTATACACATGATTTATAATGAAATCTAGATAAAAAATAACTTATGTCTTTATTATTATGTAACAGCAAATGTGGTTTATGACATTATACGCAGAGGGATCTTTGATCGGATTGTGATACCGGCTATTGTATTCGCGTTAGCAAGGTCCTATCATATATTATAAATAATTAAAGAATCTGAGAAAATCAATGAATCAAAATATCTTTTAAAAATCAATTATCTTTATTAAAATCAATGCATATAACCTATAATTCGTCATAGTGACGAATTAAATCTAGTTTATTTATTTATTCTTTCCTTAGCACTATTTGTCCGTGAATTATCTTGGCATCAGTTTCATCTATCTAAGTCAATTTTTCAGAGTATATTCCTTATGGCCAGGAATCGATGTGGTTATGTTTTCACGATGTGCAATCAAAAATTACGCGGTCTACGCGCGATTTAACGAAATCACGTTTGTAATCATATCTTCACAAACATGAATCACTTTTAAACAAAATTTGGTACTCATAAATTTCAGGTCACATTTCATCATATGGCAATACAATTACGTGCGTAGCGCATATAACGCATGCGTACGCGCGCTTAAAATGTTGAAAATTGTCAGAATTTATTTTCGATGAAATTAGAGTACGTTTCAGGCAATTTTAAGCGTTTAAAAAATTGCCATGAGTGCGCCGATTTTTGCACGCGCACTGCGCGTCAAACGTTAATGCGCACTGTTTGTGTCCGATTACTGTTGTATAACCTTTCTTTAATAATATCATCATATTTTATTCACTTTTCAACGCGAAACAGCGTTATATGAGCACGTCAAAAGTGACGGGCTACGCACGTGTAAGTTAACAAAATGGTGAAAATATGCTAAATTTTAAAATTAATATATATCGTTAGAATGCTCGGGAACACCTATTTTTTATTTAATTTTCTTGAAGTGTATGTATCATATGTATGATTTATTATGAAATTAGAAGAACAAAAGTTGATTAAGTCATCATTAATGGCATATTAAATTTAACAAAATTAATTTCGACAATCAAACAAATTATAACATTTTCTTAGGCCAAAATAACAAACTTAACGTTAACTTTCTTCCTTAAGAAGTTCATATATTAAAGTTAAAAGTATATAGTTTGACAGTGCATCATTTTTTTAAATTTTTAAAGATGTCATCATAGTAAAACATTATAATTCATTGCGGTATGTATTAATCTATCTGCACCAAAGTGGTTACTGCATAGTAAATACACGGAGGAATTTTTCTTCAACTTTTAGTCAGTTGTGTATGGCTCGGTGGTCTGTGCTCGTGTCAATGGCATTCAAGGTACCGAGTTCGAGTCTCACCTTGGGAAACGAAATAAGATTTTTTTTTTATTATCCGTATTGTTCAAATTTATTTCTTAGTGTATAGATTATACACATGATTTATAATGAAATCTAGATAAAAAGTTACTTTATGTCTTTATTATTATGCAACAACAAATGCGTTTTATGACATTATACGCAGAGGGATCTTTGATCGGATTGTGATACCGGCTATGGTGTTCGCGTTAGCAAGGTCCTATCATATATTATAAATAATTAAAGATTCTGAGAAAATCAATCAATCAATATATCTTTTAAAAATCAATTATCTTTATTTAAATCAATGCATATAACCTATAATTCGTCATAGTGACGAATTAAATCTAGTTATTCTTCTTTCTTTCTCAGATTTTGTGCACGCGTTTTCTCTTCAACGTGTTAACATAACATGTTGTAACTTGGTCAACATTTAGACATTTAACTGAAGATGTTCTGCCAAGCTTTTGGACGCTGTCAGATCCGCGTAGCGTAAGTCACGCGCGATTTTCTGAAAATCTTAAATCGGTCATAACTTCGAAACCGATAAATATTTTTTAACGAAATTTTCAGCCACGTTTTCTTCACATCAATGGCTAACTTTTGGAATGTTTAACAAATTTTTGGAGATTAGAAAGTTTTCGCGTAAATTGCGTTTGAAATATTTTACTCTTCTTATTTTGTGCACGCTGTTTCTCTTCAACGTGTAAACATAATATGTTGTAACTTATTCAGCATTTAGACATTTCACTGAAGTTGTCCAGCCAAGCTTTTTGACGATGTCAGAGCCGCGTAGCGTAAGTTACGCGTGATTTTCTGAAAATCTTAAATTGGTTATAACTTCGAAACAAATGAATATTTTTTAACTTCATTTTCAGTCACGTTTGCTTCACATCAATAGTTAACTTTGTTAACGCTACCGCAATTTGTAACATTAGAAAGTGCGCGCGTAAATGGCGTTTGAAATTTTAAAATGCTTCAAATCAATTTCTGATTAAATTAGAGTACGATTCAGGTCATTTTAAGCGTTTAAAAAATTGCCACTGGTGCGCACATTTTTACGCGCGCACGGCGCAGGGAACACATATGAACATTTCTTTTACACGATTTGTGTTTTTAAATCTTCGGTTAACAATTTTACGTTATTTTATTCACTTTTCAACTTGAAATGGCGTTCTACGAGCACGTTAAACATGACAGGTTGCGCACGAAAACGTCAACAAATTGTGAAAATGTTGCAAAATATGTCTACTTTTAAAAATGAAACAGTTCATCAGAATGCAAGGTTACCCCCATTTTTTATTTTATTTTCTTGCAGTGTATTAATCATAGGTCTAATTTATTATAGTCTTGAATGTTAAAAAGTGTTTGATAGCTACATTGTTTGCATATTAAATGTAATTTTTGAAATAATTATCAACAAACAAACATAAACATATTCAAAGAGTAAAACAATAAACATAACGTTTATCTTTTTTCTTTACATATTAATACATAAAACTTGAAAGTATGCACTTTCATAATATGTCAGTGTTTAAAATTTGTGAAGATTTCATCATAGTAAAAATTATGATTTAAGTTCGATATGTAATAATCAACTTGCATCGAGGGGGTTCACGACATACCGAATGAACGAGGACTCTTTCTTCGGATTTTCTTCAGCAGGTGCTCATATGGCTCGATGTGTAGTGCAACCGACTTTGGTATTAGAGGTACCGGGATCGAATCCCATCACGGGAAAGCAATTAATTAAAAGTATTTATTAGGTTATTACATTGAAAGGGAAGTTTTAATTTTGAATAGGCTACTTTTTTGGAAAAGTCATAACTGAGAAGTACTTCAATACGCAAGATACGTTTTGTTGCGGGCGGATAACCAAACTCGTCCTCAAGTGACGAGTTTAGATCTAGTTAGGTTATATGCATGATATGCATATAACCTCTTGATTCTGTCAGAATCTTTATTTATTTCTTTATTTATTCTTTCCTTAGCACTATTTTGTCCGTGAATTATCTTGATATCAGTTTCATCTATCTAAGTCAATTTTTCAGAGTATATTCCTTCTGGTCAGGAATCGATGTGGTTATGTTTTCAGGGTGCGCAATCAAACATTACGCGGTCTACGCGCGATTTAACGAAATCACGTTTGTAATCATATCTTCACAAGCATGAATCACTTTTAAACAAAATTTGGTACTCATAAATTTCAGGTCATATTTCATCATATGGCAATACAATTACGTGCGTAGCGCATATAACGCATGCGTACGCGCGCTTAGAATGTTGAAAATTGTCAGAATTTATTTTCGATGAAATTAGAATACGTTTCAGGCAATTTTAAGCGTTTAAAAAATTGCCATGAGTGCGCAGATTTTTGCACGTGCACTGCGCGTCAAACGTTAATGCGCACTGTTTTTGTCCGATTACTGTTGTATAACCTTTCTTTAATAATATCATCATATTTTATTCACTTTTCAATGCGAAACAGCGTTATACGAGCACGTCAAAAGTGACAGGCTACGCACGTGTAAGTTAACAAAATGGTGAAAATATGCTAAATTTTAAAATTAATATATATCGTTAGAATGCTCGGGAACACCTATTTTTTATTTAATTTTCTTGAAGTGTATGTATCATATGTATGATTTATTATGAAATTAGAAGAACAAAAGTTGATTAAGTCATCATTAATGGCATATTAAATTTAACAAAATTAATTTCGACAATCAAACAAATTATAACATTTTCTTAGGCCAAAATAACAAACTTAACATTAACTTTCTTCCTTAAGAAGTTCATATATTAAAGTTAAAAGTATATAGTTTGACAGTGCATCATTTTTTTCAATTTTTAAAGATGTCATCATAGTAAAACATTATAATCCATTGCGGTATGTAATAATCTATCTGCACCAAAGTGGTTACTGCATAGTAAATACACGGAGGAATTTTTCTCCAACTTTTAGTCAGTTGTGTATGGCTCGATGGGATGTGCTCGTGTCTATGATATTCAAGGTACCGAGTTCGAGTCTCACCTTGGGAAACGAAATAAGATTTTTTTTTTATTATCCGTATTGTTTGTTCAAATTTATTTCTTAGTGTATAGATTATACACATGATTTATAATGAAATCTAGATAAAAAGTTACTTTATGTCTTTATTATTATGTAACAACAAATGCGGTTTATGACATTATACGCAGAGGGATCTTTGATCGGATTGTGATACCGGCTATGGTGTTCGCGTTAGCAAGGTCCTATCATTTATTATAAATAATTAAAGATTCTGAGAAAATCAATCAATCAATATATCTTTTAAAAATCAATTATCTTTATTTAAATCAATGCATATAACCTATAATTCGTCATAGTGACGAATTAAATCTAGTTTTTTATTGGTTATCCGCCTCAAGCGGATAAGCATTTGTTATTGTAGTGTTACTTTTTTTTTTTTTTTATTATTCTTCTTTCTTTCTCAGATTTTGTGCACGCGTTTTCTCTTGAACGTGTTAACATAACATTTTGTAACTTGGTCAACATATAGACAATTAACTGAAGATGTACTGCCAAGCTTTTTGACAATGTCAGATCCGCGTAGCGTAAGTTACGCGCGCTTTTCTGAAAATCTTAAATCGGTCATAACTTCGAAACCGATAAATATTTTTTAACGAAATTTTCAGCCACGTTTTCTTCACATCAATGGCTAACTTTTGGAATGTTTAACAAATTTTTGGAGATTAGAAAGTTTTCGCGTAAATTGCGTTTGAAATATTTTACTCTTCTTATTTTGTGCACGCTGTTTCTCTTCAACGTGTAAACATAATATGTTGTAACTTGTTCAGCATTTAGACATTTTACTGAAGTTGTCCAGCCAAGCTTTTTGACGATGTCAGAGCCGCGTAGCGTAAGTTACGCGTGATTTTCTGAAAATCTTAAATTGGTTATAACTTCGAAACAAATGAATATTTGTTAACGTCATTTTCAGCCACGTTTGCTTCTCATCAATAGTTAACTTTTTTAACGCTACCGCAATTTGTAACATTAGAAAGTGCGCGCGTAAATGGCGTTTGAAATTTTAAAATGCTTCAAATCAATTTCTGATTAAATTAGAGCACGATTCAGGTCATTTTAAGCGTTGTAAAAATTGCCACTGGTGCGCACATTTTTACGCGCGCACGGCGCAGGGAACACGTATGAACATTTCTTTTGCACGATTTGTGTTTTTAAAACTTCGGTTAACAATTTTACGTTATTTTATTCACTTTTCAACTTGAAATGGCGTTCTACGAGCACGTTAAACATGACAGGTTGCGCACGAAAACGTCAACAAATTGTGAAAATGTTGCAAAATATGTTTACTTTTAAAAATGAAACAGTTCATCAGAATGCAAGGTTACCCCAATTTTTTATTTTATTTTCTTGCAGTGTATTAATCATAGGTCTAATTTATTATAGTCTTGAATGTTAAAAAGTGTTTGATAGCTACATTATTTGCATATTAAATGTAATTTTTGAAATAATTATCATCAAACTAACATAAACATATTCAAAGAGTAAAACAATATACATAACGTTTATCTTTTTTCTTTACATGTTAATATATAAAACTTGAAAGTATGCACTTTCATAATATGTAACTGTTTAAAATTTGTGAAGATTTCATCATAGTAAAAATTATGATTTAAGTTCGATATGTAATAATCAACTTGCATTGAGGGGGTTCACGACATACCGAATGAACAAGGACTCTTTCTTCGGATTTTCTTCAGCAGGTGCTCATATGACTCGATGTGTAGTGCAACCGACTTTGGTATCAGAGGTACCGGGATCGAATCCCATCACGGGAAAGCAATTAAATAAAAAGATTTGTTTGGTTAATACACTGAAAGGGCAGTTTTAATTTTGAATAGGCTACTTTTTGGAAAAGTCACAAGTGAAAAGTACTTGAATGCGCAAGATATGTTTTGTTGCGGGCGGATAACCAAACTCGTCCTCAAGTGACGAGTTTAGATCTAGTTATTCTTCTCTATTTCCGCCGATTTTTGTGTTCAGCTTTTCTCTGCAACCTGTTAACATAACATGTTGTAACTTGGTAAACATTTAGACATTTAGCTGAAGATGTGCAGCCAAGCTTTTGGACGCTGGCAGAGCCGCGTAGCGTAAGTTACGCGCGATTTTCAGAAAATCCTAAGTTGATCATAACTTCGAAACAGATGAATATTTTTTAACGTAATTTTCAGCCATGTTTGCTTCACATCAATTGCTAACTTTTTTATCGCTACCGAAATGTGTAACATTGGAAAGTGCGCGAGTAAACGGCGTTTGAAATTTTAAAATGCTCTAAATCAATTTCTGATTAAATTAGAGCACGATTCAGGTCATTTTAAGCGTTTGAAAAATTGCCACCAGGTGCGCACATTTTTACGCGCGCACGGCGCAGGAAACACGTATGAGCATTTCTTTTGCACGATTTGTGTTTTTCAATCTTCGGTTAACAATTTTACGTTATTTTATTCACTTTTCAACTTCAAATGGCGTTCTACGAGCACGTTAAACATGACTGGTTGCGCACGTAAAATGTTAAAAAATTGTGAAAATGTTGCAAAATATGTATACTTTTAAAAGTGACACAGTTCATCAGAATGCAAGGTTACCCCCATTTTTTATTTTATTTTCTTGCAGTGTATGAATCATAGGTCTGATTTATTATAGTGTTGAATGTTAAAACGTGTTTAATGGCTACATTATTTGCATATTAAATATAATTTTTGAAATTTTTATCATCAAACAAACATAAACGTTTTCAAAGAGCAAAACAATAAACATAACGTTTATCTTTTTTCTTCACATGTTAATATATAAAACTTAAAAGTATGCACTTTCATAATATGTCACTGTTTAAAATTTTTGAAGATTTCATTATAGTAAAAATTATGATTTAGTTTGCTAAGTAATAATCTATTTGCATCGAGTGGTTCACGACATACCGAATGAACGAGTAAACTTTCTTCGGATTTCCTTCGGCAGGTGCTCATATGGCTCGATGTGTCGTGCAACCGACTTTGGTATCAGAGGTATCGGGTTCAAATCCCGTCACGGGAAAACATTTAATTAAATGGATTTATTTGGTTATTACACTGAAAGGGCAGTTTTAATTTCGAAAAGGCTACTTTATTGGAAAATTCATAACTGAGAAGTACTTGAATACGCAAGGTACGTTTTGTTGCGGGCGGATAACCAAACTCGTCCTGAAGTGACGAGTTTAAGTTCTAGTTATTCTTCTTTCTTTCCGCCACTTTTTGTACGCGACGTTTCTCTGCAACGTGTTAACATAACATGTTGTAACTTGGTAAACCTTTAGACATTTAACTGAAGATGTGCAGCCAAGCTTTTGGACGCTGTCAGAGCCGCGTAGCGTAAGTTACGCGCGATTTTCTGAAAATCTTAAATTGATCATAACTTCGAAACCGATAAATATTTTTTAACGTAACTTGCAGCCACGTTTTCTTCATATCAATGGCTAACTTTTTCAATCTTTAGCACATTTTTGGACACTAGAAAGTTTGCGCGTAAATTGCGTTTGAAATTTTAAAATGCTCCAAATTTGTACACGCTTTTTCTCTGCAACGCGTGAACATAACATGTTGTAACTTGGTCAACATATAGACATTTAACTGAAGATGTGCAGCCAAGCTTTTGGACGCTGTCAGAGGCGCGTATCGTAAGTTACGCGCGATTTTCTGAAAATCTTAAATTGATCATAACTTTGAAACAGATAAATATTTTTTAACGTAATTTTCAGCCAAGTTTGCTTTACATTAATTGTTAACTTTTTTATCCCTACCGAATTTTGTAACATTAGAAAGTGCGTGCGTAAACGGCGTTTGAAATTTTAAAATGCTTTAAATCAATTTCTGATTAAATTAGAGCACGTTTCAGGTCATTTTAAGGGTTTAAAAATTGCCACTGGTGCGCACATTTTTACGCGCGCACGGCGCAGGGAACGCGTATAAGCTTTTCTTTTACATAAAATGTGTTTTTCAAACTTAGGTTAACAATTTTACGTTATTTTATTCACTTTTCAACTTGAAATGGCGTTCTACGAGCACGTTAAACATGACTGGTTGCGCACGAAAACGTCAACAAATAGTGAAAATGTTGCAAAATATGTCTACTTTTAAAAGTGATACAGTTCATCAGAATGCAAGGTTACCCCCATTTTATATTTTATTTGATTACAGTCTATGAATCGTAGGTCTGATTTATTATAGTGTTGAATGTTAAAACGTGTTTGATGGCTACATTATTTGCATATTAAATATAATTTTCGAAATTGTTATCATCAAACAAACAATAACATATTCAAAGAGCAAAACAATAAACATAACGTTTATCTTTTTTCTTTACATGTTGATATATAAAACTTGAAAGTATGCTCTTTCATAATATGTCACTGTTTAAAATTTATGAAGATTTCATCATAGTAAAAATTATGATTTAGTTCGATATGTAATAATCAACTTGCATCGAGGGAGTTCACGACATACCGAACGAACGAGTAATCTTTCTTCGGATTATCTTCGGCAGGTGCTCATATGACTCGATGTGTAGTGCAACCGACTTTGGTATCAGAGGTACCGGGATCGAGTCCCGTCACGGGAAAACAATTAAATATAAGGATTTATTTGGTTGTTACACTAAAAAGGCAGTTTTAATTTCGAATAGGCTACTTTTTTGGAAAAGCCAAAAACTGAAAAGTACTTGAATGCTCAAGATATGTTTTGTTGCGGGCGGATAACCAAACTCGTCCTCAAGTGACGAGTTCAGATCTAGTTATTCTTCTTTCTGTACACTTTTTGTTTAGCAATTATCTCAAAAAGTTGAATAACAATGATCACAAAAATGTCACAATGTCTTTCAAGTACTTTAACTTAGCCATAATAAGCTTTTCAGCGTGATCACTCCACCGTGACGTCACGTATACGCGATTTTGTGAAATCACATTATCAATCATATGTCCATAATTGATTATCACATATTTATGAAATTCTCTACACGTCAATTTCAGGTCAAGGTAAAAAATATTAGAAAATAAAAACTCGCGCGTCTCAAGGTCATGCACGTGAAATCGCGCATAAAGATTTTAAAAAGCTCAAAATTAAGTTTTGATCAATTTAGAGTATGAATTAGGCCAATTGCGTGTTTCAAAAAATTACTGCGCAAAAATACGTTTTTGCGCACGCAATCCTTAAAAAGCGGTAAAAAATAAAATTTGATGTATACATCACATTCTACACACAATCCTTAGTACATTCTCCGATTTTGAGTCCAGTCCGACTTAAAATAACGGTATACGAGCACGTTAAACATGACAAAATGCGCACATTAATTGTACAAAAGTGCTAAAAATGGTAAAAAGTAGGGCCCTTTTAAAATGAATATAACTCTTCAGAATGGAAGATGACCCCCAATTTTTTAAACTTAATATGGAAGCCAATGAGTTGTAGATATAAATGTATATACACATTAGACGTACAAAATGGTATGACGTCATCAAATGGCCACTTGAATTTAAAAATTAGTAATTTTTATCTTTTTGTGTGGGTTATCACATTCAATAGAGCGCATCTCCGTTATTTGAACCCAATTTTAGCTCAACTTTTAGTATGTGCTTGCTCAATTAATTATCTTTCTCATGAGTTGTCAACATTTTCATTTTGATGACGTCATCATGCGTAAAAACTTGAATAACCTAGGTCGTGTATTTTCAGCTACACCATACATTTGAATATCTTACAGCTCTTCAGAATTAAAGGTGACCTTGAAGATTATAACTTATTATGAAAGCTGATGAAATGTAGATATGAATTCATAAAAAATTAAGCCTATTGGATGTTGTGACGTTATCTTATGGCCAGTTGAAGTTAAAAAGTAGTTTTTAAATTTCTTTAGTTGAAGTTATACAAATTTCAAAGAGCGCGCATTGCGCTTCTACGTGTCAAATTCTCTTCCAATCCTTATATTTATTTGCTCAATTCATTATCTTTCGAAATTGTCATCTTCGAGTTTATTTTGATAATTCCATCATACCAAAAATTTAGAACACGATGTGGGTCCCGTAATTTCACCTATGCTACACTGTATATAGATATACAGTATATACTGTACATATTGTATATGAAACATAATAGGTACAACTCAGCACTATAAGTGTATATGCATCATGTCATAGGATGGCGTACATCAATTTTTTACGATCGTATGTTAACGTACGTGCATGTTTAAAAAATGTTAATTTCATTAAAATAATAAAAATGATCACCTATAATTCGTCAAAGTGACGAATTAAATTCTAGTTCCATTTGTCATTGGCTTTATTCACCTTTGTTTCGGACCATTGAAATGTTTCATGTGTTTTCCAGATTTCTTTTTTTAAATCGTTCGTGATTTCTTTTTTGTTTTGTTTAGTCTCTAATAAAATTTCAAAATGTAAAGGCATATGGTCGGATTCTATCCTAATATCCACTTTTGGTCTTATTATTTTATCAAAATTAACTGGAAAAGTAATAATGTAGTCAACAACACTTTTGCAAAATTTTCAAAAAAAGTAAAGCACCTACTAAATTCCCTATTTATCCTACCATTTAATATTCTCATCCCTGTTTTTTTTTGCAATGATTTAATAAATTAATTCCATATTCATTGACTATTTGATCTTCATTACTTCCTATATTACTATCCATTTCATTATCTTCTTTATATATATCATTATCCCAATTGGGTGGACATTCATCTGTAATAAAATCATTCATTGTACCTGTTCTTCCATTCAAATCTCCCATTACATATATATTATTTCCAAACTTTTTTTGTGATTTGTTAGGTCATTAGAAATAGTTCCAAAAAAATTTTGATTATTTATAGCATGTGTTGAATTAACTGGTGGTCTATATACCACTGCTAAGGCGATATTTTCAGAATTATGCTTGATAGATAACCAACATATATAATTTGATGTACTGGGAAGTTCTTTAACATCTAAATTTGTTTTATAATAAATAATAATACCGCCACTCTTTCTACCCCCTGCTTTATGTCTTATGGACAATTTACTAATACAGTCATATCCTTCTATATAACAATTTTCTACAGGTCCTGTCCATGTTTCTACTAAACATACAATATCATATTTTTAAATATAGTTCACAAAATCAGAGTCGTTTATTTTATTCTGTAAACCATTCACATTCCAGTGACATATTAGTGACCACACAGTAAAATGAATGCTTGAAATAACCAGAATATCATAAATATATTAAATTGTTATATATATCTTATGATTTATATTATACAGATATTGACTGCTTAGAGGTTAAATATAAGATTTGACATCCCCGAGGGAATGATATTATGTTCGAGGGAATATATAATTCCCAAGAACTTAATATCATTCCCGAGGCGATATCTGTTATATTACATAGCCAACAACAAGTAGAATATCTGCTTGGTGGGGTAGCTAGGCCTAGTATGTAAAAACGATGCCCAGACACCTTACCTTTCGAAGAATAATATACAGATAATTACTACGGTACGGTAATTAATGATTCCTCGACAATGAAATATTCACTAGCCTAGGTCGTTTAAATAATAACAGAAGAATTTCCATCAATAAGCCTACATTAATAATAATATTATCAGGTAGGCCTAGCCTAGGCCGAATAAATAATAATTCGTCTTCATATTTTGAGCCGAATCACCGGATGTTCAGTGCGTCGCGCGCGTACCAGTTACTACTGTGAGTATTAACCAATCACAAACGGTGTTTCATCACATCTAGGGAGGACTAAAAATAAATGAGGGCGCTATGTATGCATAGTTTAAATAGTTTAGATGATTACATTCTTCAAGCAAGCTCCGTGGCGCAGTGCATGAAGCGTTGTCTTGTGATGGAGTGACAATTTCATCGCGAGTTCAAGACTCAGTAGATGACTTTTGTTTATTTATCGGCAAACGCGAGTGTTGCCACACGAAATTTACACAGTCAATATCATCGTACTCGAGAATTTATATGATTAATGACAGGGGGACACGATAATTACGCAAAAAATACTCAGTCAATATCATCGTTCTAGAGGATAACAAGCACGAATGTGCAATACTCGGGGTACAGCGAAAGAAGCTGTATACAGACGTATACAGTTAGAAAGTTAAAGAAAAATAGGTTTCGCCAGGGCTCGAACCGGGACCTTCTGCGTGTTAAGCAGACTTGACAACCACTACACTACGAAACCTCTTACATTGAAATTGTGGGTTACAGAAAGTTTTTTAATCCATTTAAATTACAAATAAATGGTAATAAGCACAAAGCAAAATAAACATGTGTAAAAGTGATAATTACCGATTACACACAAAATAAGTATTTAAAAAAAGAATAATAAGATATACTGTGTATAATTATCATATTGCGTATACAGTACTTTTCACCATAAAGTTAAAAAAAAAAGGTTTAGCCCGGGCTCGAACCAGGTACCTTCTGCGTATTGAGCAAACGTGATAACCACTACGCCAAGAAGCCGCATATAACCATATAACTACATAACGCTGTGGTGTGTGTCACACATTGTGGATTCTTAATTAAACAAATTAATTAACAAAAAATTAAAAATCCGGCTCTATAGCTTTGAGGACATGTCCCTGTAGTATGTTCATGCCAAATCCCAGCTCAATACTACAACTAATAAGGGAGGAGTAGTACTTTAAAAATCGCACTTTTTACTCAATAGTGTCCAGATGGTGGAGGAGAAAATGAGTAAGTACTAGACTCGGGTACCCCGAGTAAAAACGATTTACGATCCTCGCAGTGGTAGTCATGTGATGCAGTTTCAACCAATCACGTTTGCGTATTTACATAGGCTATGTAATATATATAGAGGACTAGTGCTGTTCCGCCGTACCACGCCGAGAATGTTAAAGAGTCGCTATCCAATCGAGTTAGAACAATACCATGAAAGCCCCAGTGGTCTAATGGTTAGGACATCTGCATATCAAGCAGGCGGTCCGAGTTCGAGTCTCGGTTAGGGCGACTTTTTCTCATTCTCACAGATTTCCTCATCTTTATCGTTTCAAAATTAATTAATTAAATATCAGTATATCACCGGGCGGTTTAGAATTAATGTTCTTTGCTGATTTGTTTATATATATATATATATATATATATACGTTAAGTCTGGAAAAGAAGTAAAAACTACAGTTTGGTCTCTACAGGCTTGTTTCGTGAGTCGTGAAACTCACTCATCAGGAGACTATAATGAGAAGAATCAATCACAACGTTGCTTATAAGCACATTTACTTGTAGAATTAGCATTTACAGGTAATATGTTTTGGAATGTCAGCTGTTATGTAACAATGCTTTCTTTCTGTGCCGGCAGGCGGACACAAGTTTGTTACGTTTGTTTAATGTCGATAATTCAGGGTGGCGGATGATAAATAATTTCTTTTTGAGGCAGAGGTTTCATTTTTTGTTTGCGCTACTATATGCTTTAGTAGATGCCAAGATGCGCCATGAGATTGAATAGTCTGTGTTGTTGTCCTTGAGTGTCCAAATATGTTTACTGAGTTCGGTTGAGTTTCTAGAACGTGTATTACGGAATGATGAGGTGTGATTTCTGTATCGTGTTTTAAAATCATTTTCAGTGAGTCCGATATAAGTTTCCGAGGTGGATTTGTCTTTGCGTGTAACTGTGGCTTGGTATATTATAGATGATTGTAAGTAATTTCCGTTTTAGCGGGCATGTGTTTTTCTGTCTGCAGTTGCATGTTTTGTTTTCTTGAGTGTTTTCCACGGATGTTGTTTCGGGCTGGTTGAGTATTCTCTTGTTGTGACTGTCTATTATCTGTTTCATATTGTTCATAGAACTATAGCTAATCTTGATAGTGTTTCAGTTGAAGATTTTTCTTAGTTTGTTATCTTTTGGAAAATGTTTGTCTACTAGGGATAGGAATTTCTGTCCGATGTTTGTGCCGACGTTTTTGCTGAACGGTGGTTTGTACCACAGAATGTCGTTTCGTTTACTATTTTTTCGTCTTGTCTGGGTTACCGGCTCGTATTTTAGTGTGTTTAGAGTTTTTTGGTATACAGGGGCGGCTTGGTTGAATGAATTCTTGTCGGATGACAAGGACGAGAGTCGTTTGTTTATTCCGGCGGGTATATTCTTTAGGATGGTCGGTGGGTGGTTACTTTGTTGATGGATATACTTTAACGTGGCGTTTGGTTTGGTGTAGGGCTGGTATGTGTTCTTCGCTAGGTTGAGTGTGACGTCTAAGAAGTTGATGACTTGTTCTATGGTAATGCGTAGGCCGTTGTCTTTGAATATTTGGCATATGTCTTTTTAAATATTTTTTGTGCTTTTAGGTGTTGTGTCTGTGACTGCAAGGCCGTCACCTCTGTAAAGTCCTATGTTGATTCCTAGTTTCTGTTGTAATTGGTGTAACAGGAAGCTTCCAACAAGTTCACATGTTTCTGCGCCATCATAACTACCCATAGTCACATCGAATGCTGTGGGGCCTTTCTTTTGCCATGGTTGCTGTTTGTGTGATAGTACGGATTTGTTGGTATGTACGATGATGTCTCTTTCGTCGTTGGTAATATCATCGTATCTATTAGCAAAGTCTAGTGATTTATTCAGCAGGTTATTGCTGATAGAGGGGTAAAATTCTACGATGTCGAAGCATATAAAGTTGTGTTGTTGTTTCTTGTCGATGCTCTTAAACCATTCGATGACCGATGAG